>NW_027397117.1:6456712-6589212 GCF_003265705.2 Callorhinus ursinus | reverse complement strand
GGGTTTGGATCAACGCCAATAATAATGTCGAACACCTGACTCTTATACATGCAGTCATCCTACAGATACGTATTGAGTATGTATGCATACTAAGACTTGTCATTCTAAAGATTCTCCGGTGTGAGGGAAGAACAAAAGAAGAAGAGCAGCAAAAGGAGCTCGTCCAGGAAGGGCACATTCAGGAAGTGTGTGCATGAGGCCTTAGAGGGGTGGAGGAGAGATGAGTTCAGAGGCAAGACTACAATACGGTAGACTGAGACACCCTGTCAAGGGCCTTGAGTGCCCTTGAACCCTAGGGAAACTGGACTTGGTCATAAGTCAACAAAAAGCAGGGAGCGAAAGAGGAGAGAGCAGCAGACAGGAGATGGGAACGAAACAAGAAGATGCGACAATTTCATAGGCGAGAGGAAGGAATATACGACAGAGACAGCAGAGGGCAGAAGCTTGAGGAAGTATGGGAACCCCCGTTGGGTCCACATAGTAAAATAAGGAGGTCTGAGGGAAAAAAGAAAAAGGGGAAGGGGCAAGTGTTTGTCATGAAGGCAAAGGAGCGTTCAGTGGGAGCGAAGGAGCAGGAGAGGTGAAAGCAGGGGAGGTTACATGGTCAAGTTCAAGGCCTTGTGCGTGGACACTCGGCGGGTAAAGATCGGAAGTTTGGTCATTTGTGGTGATTCTGGGACAGCAGGGGGAGGAGTGCGTGAATCACTTTTACAGCAAGAGGTTTCCCAGGGTACACACTCTCCTTAGGCAAGTCTGACGTAAGGCAGGTTGAACGTGCCGGGGTTCGGAAGCAGGTGCCGGGGGTCGGGAGGACCCTGGAGAAGAGAATGCCTGCAGAATGGACCCAATCGCCGGAGCCAACAGGAAGACCGGCCATGTCACGGAGGGGCCAACAAGGGTTTAAGCCACTCTCATGGCCAGAGTGGCTGGACTTCCACTGGGGAGCCCTGGGCTGAGATCTCCAGACACCTTCCGATTAATACAAGGAAAGAGTGCGCCTCACACTGTTTTCCACCCTGCCCTCTCTCATTGTCTGAACCTTGCTCATTAACTCTGACAAAGAGTCTTAACAAGTTTCTTTAGTTTTGTTTTGCGAGAGAGAAAAAAAAAAAAAAAAAAGAAAGGCAGAGAGACATGTACCAAAATAACCAGCTTTAACAAATGGCCACTGGTTTAAAAATAGTGCAGGGGTTTAAGTTTTTGCTTTTATCTCAGTGGTTGACCTTGCTAATACAGTATGTAGATCTCTTGCCAACTAATCGGCCGACTGTAAAGCACGACTTCAAGCTGTGGTCAATGATCTGTAACGGGAATGAATGAGAGGGTTTTAGCGCCAGGATCCGTAGCCTACTATCTGTATCTGACAGCTGTCACCGACTCGGCGGAGGCCAAGGCCTAGACCTTCACTTAAAAACAGCATGGCTGATCAGATTACCGGGACAGTGTGTCAAAACTGACTGCGCTGAACTAGGGAGACAGAGAGTAAATCTATAAATAGCAGTCTTGCTGCCTCCATGAAGCACTGAAGGGTAACCAATATCGAGCAGCAAATGAAGTGTTTAGTTTTTGCGGCCAGTGGGATACAGCCACGGTCAGATCAGAGGCCTCGTTCTATGATACAGTGGAATGGAAAGACCAGCTTTATGGGCAAGAATTTAAAAGAGTTACATTCTTGGCAATGGTATTGGTCACAGGGCAATAATTGGTCTGAACCAACGTCATGAGCTAACAAGGTTCCCCAGCACTTACTAATGGCCTCAGGGCAGAGGGACTCAGCAAGTCACCTTTCCCACAATGTGCCGGCTGCCTGTTTCCGACAGTCCGCGGGGACCGCCAGTGTTGAAACACAGACAGTGATAAAATAAGAGGCTCTCCGTTGGATATCTATTATAGATGTCAACTGGGTCTTCAACCAGAACAGCTGCACAAAGTACTTGGGGAGAGCAGAGCATCATGAGGATGAGTTATCTATAGACCATGCTGATAGTGCGGCTTAGACACTGGACATCACCGGGTTATAAATGAGCCAGCTGACATTTTATAGTATGTACCAACTCTTCCAAGAACCATTTGTCACTCTTCAAGGTTTCCGCTGATAAAACCGGGATGTCTAAAAATTTGTCAACAACCACAGAAAGTAACCCTGAGGTCATGTCAGAGGGTGACAAAGAACGTGCTTCCTTGACAGTCTACAAACACACCGAGGGAACGCTGCTGGCGATGGTGTGCAGAGGTCTCCCCAGGTGGTGGGGTTTCACACCAGCTTTGGTGAGGCTGCCAAGGATGAGCGCACTGAGATGGCGTGTTCCAGGAGTGAATGGAGCCCTGGCCTGAGAGAGCAAGACCTGGGACCCCTGGCCCTGCCGGCGTTAGACCACTCCTCACCAGGGTGGAGAGGACGGGATGGAAGTGATTTTTTTCCAAGGCTAGTGCCACTGCCCTGGCTCTTTTTTAAAAGGTTCAGCTGAAATAATACCTCTCCACAAATAAAAACATCAAGAGAAACAAGGTCAAGAATAGCTAGCGCTTCCCTATGCCAGGCGCTATTCGAAGAGCTTTATGTGGATAGCCCATTTAATCCTCACAACCTAATGAGACAGGTACTGGTGGGATCCCCATTTTGCAGATTCAAACCCAGAACACAGAAAGGTTCAACAAGACTGCTCGAGACTGGAGAGTTAGTAAGAGAAAGTCCGGGTTCACACTTGGGCAGGCTGGCTTCAGAGCCCCCATATGTACTCATCCTTACCAGCCACCCCACAAACTGTCCCCTTCAGAAGACACAGTTAGAAACCATGTTAGAACATACGGAAAGAAAAGATCAAAGCGTCTCATTCAGAACTATGTAGGAATCAAAAACAGAGGAAGAACAAAAAGGCCGTCTCTGTTTTGACGGTTGACTCTGAATAAATCCATTCTGCCATGTTTAAGCAGCACGCGTCTCCTAGACTTCTGTCTCCAGGCACTGCGCTGGGCTGAGGGGTACAAAAAATGAGTACGAAAGAGCTCCCCGAGGAAGTCAGGCTCGTGTTTTTTCTCATGTGGGGGGCTGCCCTGGAACACCATTTGCTCACAGTCATTTGCTTTCGCCTCTCTGGGCATTAGAAAACACCTTCTACCCACGGAATACAATTGGAGGGGCCCACTGTAGGGGACGGACAGCAAGGGGAGATCCACCCCACTGTTCGCAGGCCAATGGGAAACTCACAAGGAAAAGCTCTGAACAAGAATGAGTTGATAAGCCTTCAGGCTGACATTCAGGTCTCTTTTTGGGATTTCTGCTGGCCATTTGGGGGCTCCTGCTGGCATTCTGTGCTGCCCAGAAGAGAGGAGAATAAGCCTAATTAAAAAATCACGTGTGTTCCCATGGCTTTCAAAGTGTCACACTGGTTGGCTGTCGCTATTTAAGTATCTTGGAATCCAAGATGCTGGAGCTGAGAGGAGTTAACTGGAGATCATTTAACTCAACCTCGATGGATCTGAAAGCAGGACCCCCGCTCCCCCCACCAAAAGGTTAAGTGGCTTGTCCAAGGACAAACAGCCAGAGAGGGGAAGAACCAGGAAGGAACACAGGTCGGGCACTCCCAATGAAAATATTTTCCTACAACCCTGCAGAGCTGGCCACGGAATAAATGTAGGGCTATGAAATCAGTAAATTCAATCAAGTCAAATGTGTGTTTTGAAAAAAAGTCAAGAATGAAGAAAGAGTTTGAAGAACATTCAACATTCATGAGTGTGCCCATTTCAGGTCGCTGGAGAGGTTTCTCTGGTGTAAAGGTTTTCTTAATAAAGGGTTTCACTGGCCGGTTGGCTTGACACATGCACACACTGATATTTTGCTTCTGGCACTACCTTAAACCCCCAGTTAGGCAAGTATAAAAAACGGCAATGGCCTTGAGAGTGCAGCATGGTTTATACATGGCATACGCATCTTAGAGGATTTGGAGAAATCTACAAGGGATCCGATGCTTTTCCACCTATTGACATTTACAAAGCAGTTTAAATCATGCATGAGAGGCCTCAGGCACATGCAGTTCACAAAACATAACTCTGAGCTCCCAGGGAGTTTAAGCTGACCAACACTCTTTATTAGAACCGACAGTGAAAGACAGCTATTGCGAAATTCGTACCAGAAATGCAATACCAAGATGACAGCCTTTAATGCCAGTGGATATATTATGTAGATTACTTGACTCAAATCTTTCTTGTTAAATAAGTTTCATGCATTCTGTTTTTCTCCTCAAGAATATCCCTCTGGCTTCACTGGGGGAGTATTCCTTAAATTCCTTGATCATTCATCTGGTTTTCAATATTTTGGACATGCTAGGTTAGCACAAAAGATCAGATAGAGATATTTAAACAGTGGGAAATAGTTAAACCTTTAAATGAACAACAGAGCTGAACCATGAATTAAATATCTCGATGTTATTTTTTTGTATAATGTTCCACTATTTAATAATTTTTACAAAGAAACACTTTCCTGAGGCTGATTCATTCTAGATATTCAATTCCCATGTAATCTAAGATTTTAAATGTATGTAATTATAAATTAAGGACAATTTCACTTGCATGCTTTTTTAGGCCAAGAATTTCATGATAAGGTCCCAGTGAAAAGCGGCCAGGGACAGAAGACAGCAAACATCCTTTCTCTCTCCAATCTTCATAGACTTCTCGAAATACAACATAGATGTTTGAAATTCTGCTCGCAGAGACACCAGGACTAGGTCAACACGACTGAGGCCAGAAAAGGAAGTCGCTGGTAATGTGGCAGTGGTGACTGGTAGCCAAGGGCAAATTTGGTGGAGGCTGAATTAGAGTCAAACTCGTATTATGTGGAGGCTTCTGAGTTTCTGAATGGATTCGATTATCTGCTTCCTCTGCGAGACCACAGTCTGTGTGAAATGGCAGCCCCGTCTTCTGCCATGGATGCTACCCTTCCTAAGCAACACAGCCACAGTGTGGTCAGGAAGCCCCAGGCACGCTGCTGTTGTCAAGGCTGACATCACTTAGAAGGTGCGCACGGTTGTGCACCACCCAGCAGGCATCAAGCTGCCTTGAACTTGCTTATCTACGGTACTCTGATAGTTACAGCAAAGGGGGTCTGGAAGCCATGAGTGCCAAGCTCTGTCTCTAGTCTCAATACACCGTATGCCATTTTCATGTAACTATTATGATTTTCCAAACATAGAGGGGTGTTTCAGTGATTATAAAAATACATTTTGCTTTTAAAATTCGTAACCTTTTATTCCTTATGTATTTTTTAATGGACACTTTCAAACATACATAAAAGTTGAAAGAACTGTATAATAAACCCCCAACTACCATCACCTAGCTTCAATAATTATCAACTCACAGCCAACGGTGTTTCATTGACACCCTATCCATTCCACTACTCCCCCCCCCCCCCCCCCCCCACATCATTTTTAAAACAAACCTGGGACATTATATCATTCTATCTGCATGTGTTTCTGCACATGAGTTTTATATTTTTTAAACTACAAGACGGCAAAGGTACAACTATTATTATGTAGGGCTCTGATTTTTTTTAACATTTAAAAATTATTCTCAAATTCCCCCCAAAAACTAAAGAACCACTTTGCTAGATGCTTTCATGGATCTCAATCATGTATTGGAGTTCAAGAGCAGAGAATTTCTAATTTCTTTATAACCATTAGGGACTAACAAGATGTGTGTAGTTGGTGTTTAATGAATGATTTTCAAATGATTTCCTGAATGATATTCACTACATATGCAAACATAAATTCGCTGCATTATTGTAATCAAAGCCCAAGAGTGAATACATTGATAGAGTAAGCTTGAAATAAAACCTCTTTTTTTAAAGGGTTACTGTTAGTGTTAAATAAAGAGATCTATCATGTATCCTGTAATCTATGTAGTAAACACAATCACACACCCCACAGGCTAGCCGCAGCCTTTCAGAAGGTGATAATAAAGAAGGTGCAGATATATTTTTATGTGCTGGGTATAAAAACACAGTCGTGAATAACCACTTGAGTATCCAAGATCATAGGCAATCCGTAAGTGACCCTTCAGACACTGAGCGTGAAGAAGATTGAGGCAGTCTGACACCCTACAATCATCTAAATAAACTTCCCCCAAATTGCCTTCCATGCTTACAGTCATGTCTTCTAAAAATCACAGCATTGAATAAATTAATTATATTACTAGAACTGACAGCTGATGAAATAATGCAAGAAAAATAATCTAGTAGTGACCTCAAATGAAGCCACAAAGACATTAAGGCTAATGGAAGTAAAATCACTCATTGCACAGTGATTTTACTTTCTTCTTTTATATTAAAATAAAAAGCCAACCTAAACCTTCCTTAGGATATTACATTTTGAAACTAACCACAGAGTATTTCCAGAAAGGGGGCTTATTTCAGAAAATCTATAGGCACTTTGATTTTGTCAAGGGTGAACAAGCTTTCTACATCACAGGGTGGTTAAATATGGAAAAAATATCACTGTGATATGAAGTAAGTGAAGATCATTGATCTGAAATTGTCTATAATTACCACGTTAAGGGAAGAACACCTGTTTTACTGAGGGAACATACATATGCAGTACACTCCCCCACTATAATTACAAGAGTGAGCGATGCCCCACCGTTTCTCAATTTCTCAAACCTTTCTTCTCTGACTTTCAGTTCTGCAGGTGGGTAGGGAGAGGATACATGCAGACCCAACCCCACTCCCCCACCCCTCAGGAGCTCAGCACCTCTCTTCCATGCTCTCCCCAAATATGTCAAGAGTTTACAAGGTGACCTTCAAACACACATGTATAACAGGACAATGTGCTGAAGTGGGAAGCAGATCCCACAAAGATAGACGGAACCAGTGAGATCGAACATCTTGTCCCTTTTCAAGAATTTTTCTTAAAAAAATATTGAGCTCAAAAGAAGCCCAGCACATATAATTGGGAATGACAAATACAGATGGGTTTACTCAAAAATGTTTTATACCATCATTACATCTCTTGCTACTTTGGAAATAACGACTATACTTCCTCCATCTCAACTTTAGTGGTAAGAGTTTTGTTCCTGAAAATTTCTTAGAATTTCAGAGGATCCCATCACTGCCAGGGTTGCACTCAGAGAACAAGCAACATCTGGTCTATTTTCCACGAGTAAATGGAACCTCCCCTTATGGTATCCGGCCAAGTGGCTAGTGGCTCTATGCTTGGCGATAGCAAGCTCACTCTTGCCTAAGTAGCAAATTCCATCTTTACACAGCTCCACTTTTAGACTTTGGCTCAATACAAGAAAGAGCTTTCTGTCTCTCTGTACTTTCGACTCACTTTTCCTAGCTCCATCCTTAGAGATTCCCACGAGGTTCTAATCTCTCTTTTTGTGGGAAAGGATTTTAAGTACTGCACTTCGGAAGGAGGTCCCTGAATTCCTCAAATCTTTTCTTCTGCAGGTAAACAGAGTCATTTTCATAGTTCATAGGACATGGCTTCAAAAACGCCTTAGTCATCATTTGATTATTCCTTTGTTTATTCATTGTTTCCAGGTAAACACTTATAATTATTTCAACTGTTATTTTCATTAAGACATGGCTTCACAAATACCTTCCTTGCCATTTGCGTATCTGTTCATTCATTCGTTTGTTCATTCATTCATTCACTGAGCAAACACTGAGTGGGCCTCTACCTCTATAAAGTTCTAGGCACTGTCCTGGGTGCTCTGGACACAAAGAAGTCCGAGGCTCCTGGTGACGTGCAGACATGGAATCATGATGTGGTGTGGTAAGTGTTATCATACAGGTATGGACACAAATGGTGGTATCTTAAATAAGCAAGTATTCTCAGATTATTTCTAAATGCTTTATAATACTCTGATCTATCAAAACAGACCCCAAGCTAATACACTACTCCACTTGGAGTGAACTTTTCTCAGCAGAAGCAATGGGTCTCCCCAGCAGCTTGTCCCCTCTCCCTGTTATTAGAAAACCCCACCTTTGTACAGGTATCAGATCATCATGTGCCCAGCCCAGGAGATGATCAAGGGGTATAAGTATTTGCTTATACTTTGTATAAGTATTTGCCCTGTATTTGCTTATAGCAAATCACCAGTATTTGCTAGTGACTGGTTTTGGATAGACATGGAACCTGGTTCCGGATAGGTCACTAATGAGATATAAGGGGAGACCTGCTGCAGGACCTGTGGAAAGGGATATCCCTCCTAATGAAAAGAAACGTACAGGGAAAGAGTAGGTCTGTCCCCTTCCTTCCTTGCTTGGGCATACGGCGTGGGGATGCAATGCTTCCAGCTAGGGCCACCATCTATCTTATCAAGAGAAGGCGAAACCAAGAGACCCTCAGAGAAGCCAGTCCAACACTCACCTGGCTGCTGCTACACATCTCACTGTGTGAGATAATTAACTGAACATCTCCCTTTTATGGCTACTTTTGGTTGGGCCTTCTGTTACTTGCAGCCAAAAGCATCCCATCTGGGACAAGCATGTACAATCTTTAGAGCAAGGGCCCTGGTCATGGACTGGCTGAGATGAGAATTAAGCTCCTACTGGAAAGACAAGAAAGAAGCCAAATGAAAAATCTGAAGAGGGAAGCAATGATCTCATCTGCCACGACCTAGGAGGGAGGATAAGCACTAAGGAAAGACTCAATTATTAGATGACAGTGACACTGTCCCCCTGGACTGGAGCTTTTCTTCCAAACCAGAGCTACGAAAAAGAACCATCTTATGTCACTTTTCCTCATAGACACAAACCTTTAAAACTTTCTAGTCTAATTTGTCTAAAGTAAAGGGGACCGATGTTATGATTTATATCCTAAAAAGTAAAGAGAATGAAAGGCCCAAAGCACTCCAGGGCCTGTAAGCCACACTTTCAACCCTGTGGCCCATCTGCTTCCATGCAGACAACCACACCCACTAAAAAGGTCAGCTGTATTTTCCTGGTGTGTCATTCTAAGACCTTGTTTTTGTCCGCAAAGGACAAAATTAAAAGTTAACAAAAGTTTGGGGAAAAACAAGAGGAAAGGAGCCTATCGGTGAAGTGATACAGGGATTGGGGTCGGGGGGGACTCTGAAGCCTAGCACGAGGAGCCTCATCGCTTGAAATACTGTCCCAGATTTCACAAAATATTAGGAAAATGAATTATTCTGCCTTCCCAAATCCTTGGAACTGAAATGTGCTCATTTATAAAGTGTTACTATTTGGGAAAAATATAGTTTTGATAGACAGTTTACTAGAAAGCTTTACCAATGGCCCTGTCTTCTTAACACCCTACTTCCAAAATCTGCTTCCAACCAAACTTACTCCTTTCTTCCTTTAGCCATTCAATTAATTAACTATCCCTGTTTTCAGGGCATGAACACTCCAGTGGAGGAGATGGGCAAGGAATAACTGAATACCTGTGTGTAGAGGTGTGCGGGCGTGTGTGTGTGTGTGTGTGTGTGTGTGTGTGTGTAAATGTTGGCTAAGTGTTGCAAAGAAAAGCAAGATGGGACCAGGAGATACAAAGTCATCTGAGGTGTGGTGGGGACTGGTGCTGTGACACAGGAGTCAGGGAAAGCCTCTCTGAGGGAATGACATTTAAATAGGGAGACCCTAATGAAATCAGGGTACAAGGCAGGTGACCCTATCAGGGGAGAGAGCACTCAGGCGGATGGAACAAGCCTCTGTTGCGCAAACTGGCCCAGCGTGTCGGAAGGACAGAACAAAGGCCACTGTGACTAGGGGGAGCGGTGGGAAATGAGGGTGGAGCAGCAGAGGCAGGTGTCCGAGCAGGGTAAGCACCTCCACTGCAATGTGAGGGAAGCCAAGCGAAGGTTCTGAGCATCTTGGACTCTCAGTTCATTGACCGCCTTGCCTCCAATGATTTGGAAATCACAGTTTATAAACTGGTGTCATTACTGGTAGTGCCAAGACGTAGGGTGTGACACTGGGACTGGGGGATCTGAGGTGTAGACGGGCTGCCCGCGTGAATGCTGAGTCTTAGTGGGAAGAAGAGAGGGAGGCAGATGCTCGAAAATGAGGCGGAGGACAATAGATAAGACACGGTAGAAGTGACACTGTCAGATGCATGGCTTTCAAAGCAGCATTTTTTAAGATGGAGGAGGAACAATGTATCTCTATTTAGGTGGAAGAAAGCAAGCCACTGGTTCTGGGGCCTCCTCTGGAGCACAGGGATATGCAGCCACAGTTACATGCCCCAGGAGCAATTTGCAACCCCTCGGGATGAAGAAGAGGGCGAAGTTTGTCTGTCTCGAAGGAACGGAGGATGAATAGACTCGCCCACTGTTTTTCTCATCCCTACGTTATCCGCTCACGCATGTGATAATATTCAGGAATGGGCGTCCTACAGCCCTGCATTTTCCAGAAAGCTGGAGTGTACCCTTTAGGGAAAGCATTGAACTCTATCAGGAGAAATCCTCCCTGAGTCTCAGTTTAAGTACTTCCCACACTTGATGACTCTGAGCTTCATTTCATCTCCTCCTGGTAACGGGGCTATCGTTGTGGGGCTCAGTAACGGTACCTGTTCTGGACGGAAACGTAATGCTGGTGGGGGTTAGCACGTGCAGGTCTGTGGTGTGTCTGCCCCTTCACCGAAGGCACCCCCCGCCCCCGGCACCTGCTAGTACAGAAGCACCAGGAGAGTGCAGTGCGGGTCCAGTGGTAACAGCCTGGTCTGTGCCTGCCACAATTGGTTGCTCCTTATTGCTGGCAGCACAAATGGCGATTGCCTCCTTCATTTTGCATAAAGTGTCTGATCGGGGCCCTAGGGTAGGGACACCTGGACCAGAGAACCAAGAGCGTGGGCTTTGGGAACAACACGTTGCTGCTCAGAATCAGGCACGGTTTGCACAGTAGGAGCTGTTGCAACTCCAGCTTTGGATACGGGGAGGTGTCCCTGCACTTGCCCAAGCCAGCGAAGAGGAATGCGTGCACGTTCCTGGCTGCCGGTAACCAGCGCGCAGCACAGAGTGGAGGTGGGAACGCTCCCTGCCACCCCTCCTCCCCACCCCGGCTTGGACGCCTCTCACAGGGCGCAGCTGGGTAAGGTTTCATGGAACAGACTGAAGAGCCTTGCTTCGGGTGTTCTTGGCTATTCAGCGACACAGTCCTGCTTTCCTCTGAGCCTCATGCAGACTCTCTGCCCCAGCTTCCGGAGGGCCTGCTGGAAGTAGGGCTGGGGGGCATCCTGCTCGTCGCCGCTCAGCTGGCTGTGCATAAACCCACGAGGTGATACCGACAGTCAGCATCAGATCTGCCTGCCCCCGACAACTCGTGTGATACGGCCACCTCCGGGACTCGAGGACACATCTGTGCAGAGATGGAGGAGTTGCCATCTGCACAAACTGCATTATTTAACTGCGCTGGCGCTGATTAACATTTGCTGTAACCTATGGTAATGGGCTCTGGGGCTTTGCATGCCTGCTACATGGTGGCAGCTGATTCTCCTGCTCCAGCCTTAAAACACGATGCTTTAATTTTTAATGGGGCACATGTTCGATTGGCTATACAAACAGGCTAATCTGCAAAGCATGTGCTCTATAACAAGCCTGGCTATGCCGCCAGAATATCAACATGACTCGGCCAAGCTGGGGAGGAGAGGGTGGGCTTCCTGCTCCCCTCCAGCAGGCAAGGGCCACGGGCTGGGAGCACTGGCCGGCTGGGAGCCAAGGGAGGGGGAATGGGCTGCAGCCAGAGGCACCTGTGGCCTCCTCGGGAGCCTCTGTGGGTCTTCAACTGCTGGGGGCCTGCAAGCCCCCGCCAGCGGGGGAACAGAGAAAACCGGTTTCCGGCAGGTTCGGGGCTCTGGTGTTAAGCCAGCTGTGGCATTAAAGATGAAGCTCTCCTCTGCTGCACGGGCATGACTAGAATGAGGCACAGGCATCCACCTTACCAGACCTACCACATGCCCCGCACTCTGCCGCCTGGTGAGAAGACACAGTCCCTGACTTCATCAAACCCAGTAACCATGATGCCGATGTGAGCCAGCTGCGACACGTCAGACATGGCGCAAAGTTCGGCAGGGGCACAGAGGAGGGCATAAGCAAGGAAGAGGCACTGGGACTGGGTTCTGAAGGCCGGGTAGGAGCTCGCCGGCAACTCGCAGGGTGTCACCTGGTCGGGACGGAGCACAGTGTGTGGGGAACGGTAAACAGATGGGCCAGTGTTCAGCGGGACACAAATGCATAGAAATGCCCGGTGCGAAGCTGGCAGTCTGGATCCAGAGCTTATGAGAGCAGTTAATGTTAGAGACAGGAACACGGGTGGCCAGCTACAGGCGACGCTGACACGATGGGAAGTCTGAGAGGAATGGTCCCGGGTGGAAAGAAAAAGATCCGAAGACAGAAGCCTCAGGGGTACCAACGTTTAGTTGAAGGGGTGGTTACGAGAAGTAGCTCAGAGAAGTGGCTCAGAGACGGGGTTAGGTACATAAGGAGAGGGAAGTTTCTGCAGGGTGGGGGAGGTTCCAAGCCCCAGGGCGATCAAATGGTTAAGGCCTGGAGGGCTGTATCCTACCCAGTGCTGTCCTCATGCAACAATGCTAATCCTAGTCCGAATTAGTCTGATCTGTTTTCCTACGGACTATTTCGTAACAATCCTGGGGGACAGACCAGTGGCACTACCCCATTGTCTCGATGAGGAAATGGGGTCAGAGAAGGTTACAGGGTCTCCCAAGGCCGTGCCACTGTGGCCAGTCTGCAAACTCCGAGTCAGTCCCGACAGGACACTGCGCCAGGGTCCAAGGACCCGTGGGTCCCAGGTCCAAAAGGATTCCCGGTGGGGAAAGGCTTTCGAGTCAAAATCCTCATTACCATATCTTCCTCTGGGATGTTCACCAAGGACACTTAGCACACTCTAGGCTCTGAGAAGTTCTGTAGTTAAAACCATCTCACCAATGGAAGCAGCGTGTCTAACTGTATGGAACCCACTGCTGCCCAAACTGTTTATGGAGCCATTTTGTCAAGTTACATTTTTAACAGTCCTTGGAATAATTAAGGAAATATGACGGAGTAGAGCAAAATCAATTGACATGGGCTCAAAGCTTCAACCGGTGCCTCCTCATCACAGAAGAGCAGCTGTCCAACGTGACAGCCAATCACTGTCCATCTGGTCTGCCCCTTGGTGGTCACTTGGAACTCAGCGCTCAGATCCTCAGTGGGTGGGCCCCTCCCAGTGTCTCCAGCCCTTGACTTAGCTCCAACCGGGCCCCACAGGGCAGCAGACTTTGTTGCTAGCATCTCGCCCCTCTACCTCTGGACCAGCTCCTCTGGTGAAAGAAAGCCAGGATGCAAGAGAGGTCTGAGAAGCCAGAGGGCCCAGGGACCAGAGCACTCCTTGAGAACATGGGGTTTGTTGGTGGAAGTGTGTTTTTCCTTGAAGGAAAAGGGTGGGGGACGAGGGTGGGCTGGGGGCTCCTGATAAGCTTCCAGCCCAGAGAACGGCCAGAAGGCCTTTTCACGAGGATTCCCAATCCACCCTTAGAAGTCCTTTCCAAAAATCATTAGCGTGTAAATATTTAGCTCTCCATGCGCTGTCCTAGCCCATGTCCCCACACTCAAAATGTTTTTTTTTTTTTTTCCTGTAGTTACCAAAGTTGCCCACATGTCCCCCCTGTTCTCACTGGCTCTGGCTCATTAGAACGAGGTCACACTTCTTTGTACTGCCGACACGAACAGAGTTGAGACTTGGTCAGCTGCCTTTGCTGAGATCTGTATGTAGCACGACAACTGCACCAAACGCCACCATGAGACCCCTCGAACATGGTAGAGCGGTTATTCTGGCCAGGCCTCAAGGTGCCTCCATGGCCTGCCTCAAGTGACTCATGGCCCTTCCAAAGGCTCATGAGTCACTTTTTCCCCTTGAAGCTGTGCACCTGGTAACAGGTGTTTCATTTTCTTATAAGATTTCTAGGAAGCCATGACACATGAAAAATGAATGCAGTGCAATGAGAAATAAGTTTTCGGGGCTGTCTACACCATCGAGTAGAATGAAGATTTGGATGGAGGTTGAATGTGCACAGCAGAACATCTACCCTAAAATCTGCCCCGTGTCTGGCATCCAAGACTTCCACTGCTTATGGCCTCTGCTGTCAAGCCCACGTGCCCACAAGTTCAGAAATCAAAGAGTGGCAGAGCTGACACTCTCGTTTATCAGAGGCGCTGCTGAGGGCCTGGAGAGAGGAAAGCGTTTGCTCTAGGCTGCATGCCCGGTTCATGGCATCACCGTGGCTGTATCACAGTCCTGGGGGTGCTGGGCCAGACTTCTTTCTAATGCACCGTGCAACACCCAGACCCACCAATCCACTAGATTATTCAGATGGTCAACGGGACTGCCAGGGAGGGTGTGCGCGCCGGAAGCCTCCGATGTTTCCATTGTGGGTACCCTGGCCTGCTTTGCCAATATGGCTGAAACTACTTCATTTGCTTCCTGTCACTCCAGGAAGCCCACAGGCCTTGTCACTGTGTTCAGATATGGGGGATCTGGGCCATCAAGCACTGTAATTAGTCTGTCTGGAAAAAAATGAAACTGATCACATTAAATATTAATCACATATAAACTGTGGATGAATCAGGAGGGGAATCATCAGGCAGGAAGGGCCATTCTTAAAGGCAGACTTTTTTTTTTTTTTTACAAAAAAAATTTCAAAGGCCTCGCCTCCTGCCCCCTGTCCCCTGCCAAGTTTAAGTTGATTTCAAAGCGAAAACAAAGCTTCTATTTTCCAAGCACAACAATGATGTCTAACCAGAAGTTTCTTTTGCTGAAATATTGAATGGAAAACTCAATCCCTTAAATCTTTCTAAATCTTTGCCTCTGATTGGGTTCATTAATAAACATGCTGATTTTGTTACAGGGAGAGACATATGGTATAATCCGCTAACATGAAGAAGTATTTTGCATTTTATTGTAGAAAACAAACATGCAAACAGGTTCTCACAGATGGTTTTCTTAGCTTCTGGGAGGGGAAAAAAGCTTAATAATGCTTGAAACTAGTTTTTCTCTTTAACAACAACAAAAATAATCCTCACACATCTCTAGTGGAACCGCTTATAAATTAGATTAAGTTCCACTCCAAGGTTTTAACAATCTAGAATTCACTTTTTCCTCTTGTTTACACACACACACACACACACACACACACACACACACAGTTTCTTTCCTTAGAAATATTAACTTGCTCAGAGAGGCAGAGACAATTCAGCAAGGCTTCACTTATCCATCGTCATAAAGGAATAGGCTTTCTTGCAAATAAATTTTCCAGATAACTGATGCTAACCTTTTAAGATTTTTCAAAATTGGTAGTGATGTTGTTTTTCTCTTAAGTAGACTTTATTTTTAGAATTTCAGATTTACAAAGAGACTGCGAAGGCAGCAGAGTATTCCCATATACCCCACACCCAGTTTCCCCTATTACTACATTCCCTTATCATCGATCCCCGATCTTACGTAGATATGGCACATTCATTACAATTCGTGAGCCAATACTGATACATTATGATTAACTAAAGTCGTAGTTAATTTAGATTCTCTTAGTGTTTACCTAATGTCCCTTTTCTGGTCCAGGATCCTATCCAGGATCCTGTATTACATTTAATCCTCATGTCTCCTTGGGATCCTTTTGACTGGGGCAGTTTCTCCAAATGTCCTTGGTTGTGATGGCCTGGACATGTTTTTGGAGAAGTGAGCTATTCTGCAGGATGTCCCACTACTGCAATTTCTGTGTTTCCTCATAATAAGACCGAATTTATGGGTTTTGGGGAGGAAGATCACAGAGGCAGAGTGTCATTTTCATCACATAATATCAATAGTTTATTCGATCACCATAATTTATGACTCTTGATGTTGACCTTGGATGGATGCTCACCAGGCTGAAGTAGTGTTTATCAGGTGTCTCCACCGTACAGTTTCCCCTCCCCTTTCATGCCGTCCTCTTTGGAAGTAAGTCCCTATGCACGGCCCACATCTAAGGAGTAAGGAGTTAGGCTATCCTAAGAAGGGCAGAGTATCTAAGTAAATTATTTGGAATTCTACAGGGAGGTTTATCTCTTCTCCCAAATTTATCAATTTATTTATAACAGTATGGAATCATGGATATTTATTTTATACTTGGGGTTATAACCCAATGTTACTTCATTGCTTTGCTAATAAAACTGTTCCAGGAGTTTTTAGAAACTAGGAACTCTAGAGAATCCTGTGATCCTCTCACATACATCCATTAATCCCCCCCCCCCTTTTTTTTAGCACTGCCTTTTCTGGCACCATAGAATTCTCCAGGCTCCTCTTGTGTATTTCCCACCCCAAACCTAGAATCAGCCATTTCTTGGGAGCCATTTTGCCCTTTGCTGGAGAAAGATATTAGAAACCAAGATCTGAATGAAGATGTGCTTACTGCATCTGGGTTGTCCTTTCCTTTAGGCCCTGTCAGCTGACAGGGCAAGGAAAAATACATGTGTGTATACTACCCTTTGTATGTACACAGATTTATAAATAGTTCTATAGGCAACCATCTCTATCTCCATGATGCTGAACGTGAGCTCATACTGACATCTCCAACTCTGATCCATTCCCTGTTTACCTGTACGTCCCCACTCCAACAGCGAGAAGCCTGGCTAGACGGCAGGTTTTTATTTTGTTACTGTATACTTTTTTCTAATATTCCTTGATGAGGAACTTTTTAAGAAGCTATGTGAGCTAATGTGTTTATTCTACAGTAAGTGGGATTTCACTTTTGTGAGGACACAGGGTTATCACTGTGAGAAATCACTGTTTGGCTTAGTTACTAATCTTCGGCTCAGAAAAAAGAATCAGAATCCAAAGAGATCATAAAAGACCAGAACAATGGGTTGACTCTAACAAGCTAGAATTTCATAGGGAAAATTATAAGGTATTGCACTCGAATCTGATTCATCAGCCACAAAAGAAACGGATGGGGTCACTGGGGTTTTGGCTTGCTCACAGCCTACTGAGACTGGGAAGTTGCCTTCAATTGGTTTGCCAGTGGTGCTTTTCAGTTGTTGAGCATGAGGCTTACACTAGTAGGTGTCCAGGAAATATATATGGAGTATTTAATGCTTTTTCAATTTCTTCCCTCACTGTCAGCGATCCTCCTTTCACTTTCTGGTGTCCTTTGTGTTCAGCTCTTGGTTTGACTCTTCTCTAACACCGTTCCTAAAGCATAGATACCGAAAACCCCAACAAAACCAATACAAAAAAAACAAAAAACAAAAAACAAAAAACAAACAAAAAAAACCCCAACCCTAGAAAACCCAATACCCATGCTTATTAAAACAACACGTAAGCTTGAAGATGAGGTTTGGGGTAGATCAGAGATTTTCCAGCGGGTTACATAAATGAGCTTGGAAGATGTGTGGTATCTATCTTTGCCTACTCAGGGTACTTTCATGCCTGGTTCAGGAGTTTTCATGTCTGCACTGGTCAGGTTGCTGAAAGAACCACCCACTAAGAGGAAAATCACGAAACCACAAGTCTATGCAAAGTGGCATTTTTGCTCATTTACCAGGGCAGTGGGCAGTTCTTTCCTCTGCCTCTATTATACACTCATCTGAAATTCCAAGAGTTGGCTATTTGTCCTCTCATTTCTAATTGTAATCATGAAAATCTGCCAGGTCATTAGGTAAGTTTTAGTCCTTAAAATTCTGTAGCAGGCAAGACAGGAAAGTAAAAGGCATCCAGGTGGGAAAAGAGGAAGCAAAACTGTGCTTATTTACAGACGGCATGAGCCTACATGTAGAAAATCCTTAGGAATCCACAAAACAACTACTAGTTTATTGTTATTAGAACTAACAAACTGAGTGAAGTCGCTGGATATAAGATCAATATATGAAAATGAACTGTATTTCTATATAGCAGCAAGGAACACTTGAAAAAAGAAATTTAAAAAATTCCGCTCACAATAACACCAAAAAGACGTAAGTGCCTAGGAATAAATTCAACAAAAGAAGTACAAAATGTATATGTTGAATACTACGTAACATTTTTGAAAGAAATTAAAGGAAATCTAAATAAATGGAAGACTGAATATTGTTAAAAAGGCATTCTACCCAGATCCATCTGTGGATTAAATGCAATCCCTTCAAAATCCCAGTAGGCTTTTTTTTTTTTTCTTGCAGAAATTGACGAGATGATCCTAAAATCTGTACGGAAATGCCAAGAACCCCAAAAAGCCCTTTAAAATCTTTAAAAAGAAGAATAAAGTTGGAGGACTCAGAGTTTCCAATTTCAAAACACGTTACAAAGCTATAGGAATCAAGACAGTCTTGCAGCGAGATAAGGATAGACAGACATACAGATCAAAGGTTCAGAAATGAGAGTCCAGAAATAAATATTTATGGGCAATAAATTATATTATGGTCAAGTGATTTTTGACAAAAAGTGCCAAGGTATTGCAGTGGGGACAGGGTAGTCTTTCCAAACAAAGGGTGCCAGGACAACTGGATATCCACCTGCAAGAAGATTAGATGCTTACTTCACACCATACACAGAAGTTCTCTGGTCACACAGGTCTAAATATAAGAGCTAAAATTATAAAGCTTT
Source organism: Callorhinus ursinus (assembly GCF_003265705.2). NCBI lineage: Eukaryota > Metazoa > Chordata > Mammalia > Carnivora > Otariidae > Callorhinus > Callorhinus ursinus. The sequence continues at coordinate 6,570,659 of NW_027397117.1, read as the reverse complement.
AAGAAAAAACAAAACAAAACACTGAGCTAGTCTCCGGGACCTTGTGTTTAGACAAAGCTCTTAGATACAACAAGAAAGAAAAATACTGACAAATTGTGGAGTTCATTAAAATTTAAAAAAAAACTTGCACTTCAAAAGACACCATTATAAATATGTAGAGTCAAGCAGCTGATGGGGAGAAAATGTTTGCAAATCGTATACTTGATAAAGGACTTGTATCCATAATATATGAAGAATTCTTAAAAGTCAATTATGAGAAGACAAACAACCCAATTAAAAAATGGGCAAAAGATGTGAATAGTATTTCATCAAAGAAGATATACAAATGGCCAATAACACATGAAAAGACACTCAACATCATTAGCCATCAGGGAAATGCAAATTAAAACCACAATGAGATACCACTTCACATCCACAAGGTTAGCTATAATAAAAAAAGACAGACAATTACAAATGTTGGCAAGGATGTGGAGAAATTAGAACACTCGTATGTTACTGGGGGGGAATGTCAAATGGTGTAGCCACTTCAGAAAAAAAGACATTTTGGCAGTATCTTAAAAAATGTTCAACAGAAATTTACCGTATGACCCAGCTATTCATTCCTAGGTATCTAGCGGGGGCACTGAAGACAGATCTCCACCGAAAGAGGTGTATGTGAATGCTCATGGCAGCATGATTAACAAGAGCCAAAAAGTGGAAACAAATGTCCCTTAATTGGTGAATAGGTAAACAAATATGTTCTATCCATTCAGTGCAACATCTTTCAGCAATAAAGGGGCACAAACTACTGAGACACACAATGACATAGATGAACCCCAAAACACCAGGCAAAGTGAAAGGAAGCCAGATGCAAAAGATTACATAGTGTATGATTCCATTTACACAAAACGTTCAGAAAAGGCAAATCTGTACAGACAGAAGGTTGCCTTGGACTGGGAGTGGGAATGGGAACTGACTGCAAACGGGCATAAGGGATTTTATGGGCATGATGATGAAAATGTTCTAAAAGTTCACTGAGGTGATGGTTACACAACCCTACAGATGTACCAAAAATCATTCAATTGTATACTTAGTATGAGTGAATTTTATGGCATGTAAATTAGATTTGAACAAACTTGTTAAAACAAGCTGATGAATATGTTTAATGTAATCGCATCTGAAAAGAAATCAAAACAGAAAATGACAAAGCAAAAGAAAACAAAATCTAACATTAAAGCTCGTTCATCATGTTTTACATTAGATCCTCAAACCTTACTCATCTGAAATCTGAAAGTTGTACCTTTTACCAATGTCTCCCTATTTCCTTCACCCCCCTGCCCTGGAAACTACTTTTTTTGCGCTCTGTTTCTAGGAGTTTGACTCTTTACCCCACGAGGTTTCACATATAATTGACATCACACATTATTTCTCTTTCTCTGTCTGGCTTATCTCATTTAGCGTGATACCCTCAAGGTCCATTCGTGTCGTCGCAAAGGGCAGGACTTCTTTCTCATGGCTGAGTAAGAAATTCGCTGAGAGAGTACTTAAATGTTGCAACCACCACCACCACCACCACCACCACCAACAACAACAACAAAAGAAAGGAAGGAAGGAAGGAAGGAAAAGAAAGAAGGAAAGAAAGTAGGAAAGAAAGGTGAAGAGATGGATGTGTGAGTTAACTAAATCTTTTCCCAATGTATGTGTAATTTCAAGTCACCACAGTGTATACTTTAAATATCTTAAAATTTTGTCAATTCTATTTTAATAAAGCTAAAATAAAAAAACTTAAAAGCTGTAGAAGCATGCACATTTATGGGTAATACCCACATAAAAAGGCTTTGGATGCCAAACCATCTACAGTGGCAGTGTTCCCTGCCTGGTTGTACTCGAGTATTTTTTACAAGAAGGAAGCACATGCATTATGTTGAAACTTTAAAACTGAGCTCTGTCCCAGTGTTTTCTCTGACCTATAGCTAAATTCTAATTTTGGTCAATATTCCAAAGCAGATAACATTCATCCCTTACCTACACTCTGGCATGGGCAGAGTACTGCCAAAGGCACTGGATAATCCCTATTTGTTCTTCACTTTTTCTTCGGAAAAATGTCCAACATATATGAAAGGAGACAGCATGGCCCTAGTGAACTTCCAAGTAACAATTTCAACGGCGATCAACTCATGGCCTGTCCTGTTGCCTACTGCCCGTGGCCTCAGGTGAAGGGAACCGAGCTGTCTGGTGGGCTGGGATGTAACAGGAGAAACACCAGCAACTCTGGGGCGGTGCCAAGTCTGGGTGAGGAGAGGCAGAGGTGACTCCTCTGAGAATCATCATCTAGCCGTTCATCATGTTCTTTCCACAAGAAAAGGCTTGGCCGAGACAGAAGAGAGAAAGATCACGGTTAACTTGGGAGGTCAAAAGAGACTTTCCCATCCACAGTGGGGCTGTGCCTGGTCAAACAAGAACGAACCATTTTCTAGGAATGATCTGCTCATCCATGGAAGGTGAATGAGGTTAACTTTCCCGGTGCACTGGGGCACCATTTAGAGCGCCTGGATTAAGTCGTTTACCAAGTGGTCTCCTCGTGCCCTGGAGGAACTAATCATTTCACATGGCCGAGCAGCTTGTGCCTCAGGCCGGTTCTTCTTCAACACCCAGTGAACTTGAACAGCATGGGAACTTCCCACCAAAGGTGGGGAAGGAGCAAACCCTGGAGGGTCCTCTGTCCTCAGGCACACCCCAGCCCCAGCCCTAGGAACCTCTTCGCATCTAAAGGCAAGGCAGGGCACACTGGCTCAGGGAATGGCCCTCAGTTTTCCACCTTCTGACTAGTAATTTGGTCTTTGTGCAGAGCTGGGTCCCTGTTTTTGGAGAAGAGTCTGGTCACTAAGCATAGGGGTCCCAGGCTCCTCGGAGGGCGCCCTTTCCATATAGAGCATGTGCGGACACAGGCTTTGGAACTCAGAACCAGATAAATGAGCCATCTTTATTTGAGGGAAAAAATGGTTCGCAGTGGTGGTACAGACAACCCCGCCCTCGCCGCCCCCCCCCCCGCCCCCAGCATCCCCTGAAGCCATTCTGATCTCAAGGGAAACCTGCTGAGACTCTAACCTAGATGACTTTATCACACTGAAACCCTACCTCTGAAATGCAAGTCAACATAGTCTTTGGGTGGTCCAAGAGAAAACTCGTTATTATTTATTATGATGATTATGATTTCATCTGAATGCAGTTCGGGCTCCCTGTGTGCCCTTGAGAAAGCAATGGAGTTTCTGCTTCCTAACCCCCACAGTTCGATCCGCACTGTGTCTGGGGCCTCGGTTAGGGCTGGGAAGGCAGAGAGAGGTAAGGGTGTTTATTCCGGACGTCTGTGACAGGTCACCAGGAAGCCCTCCTCCATGTCCGGCATGTCACTCTCCAGGCTAACAACCTGGAACTCACCAAGAACTCCACCTGATTCTCAGTCACAAACAGATCTGTCAGGCTTTTCGTTCCTTGTATTTTGGCAGCAAACCTCCTTTAGGTAGTTATTAACTTTTAAATATAAAATCCAGGCACCAAATCATAAAGCAGAAAAGACATACATAATTTGGGTTAATTAAAATGCCTCCGAGTGAACAGGTGACAGATGTCAAGCCTCCTGGCACCCGGAAGAAAGGCGCTGCAACAGACTATTAGGATTCCTGTGTTAATCAGGTAATAGTAACTTGGGTAATTAGCAAATCACACCAAATCTTGTTTAAGTCCCAAATCTCATTTAGAGCCTTTTGGAGAAGCTGTTTAAATACAAAGGACACACTCTCCTACTGACAGAAGATGCTTGCTTACTGGGGCAGATATCCCAGCCTCCTTCCTCTATTAAATCCATTTTAATTATGAAGTCTCAAGGTCTAATTCACTAAGGACTGTAACACAGAGTACTTGTCCCTTCGCTCTTGCGAAGGAATCAAGGAGCCCTGGAACCTGGAGTTCTCCTAGACTTCAACTCAACAAGTCCCAGACCAGAAACATGCTGATGATGGTCTTTGTTACTCTTCTTTCTACCAAGCCCTTCCATACCTGTTAGGATAACATCCACCTTTGCCTATTTCTGATTCCCATGTAAAGGATCTAGACAATTAACACCTCTCACTTAGGACATGGCCCTTGGTTCCTGAGCCCGAGGGCAATCTGAAGGTAATATGAGGCTTACTTAGGACAGTGATCGGCTCAACACACCCCCCATAACGGTGGCGAGCACACTCAGGTTGGAGCAGCAACTCTGGTCTGAGCTTCTGCATTCCTCTTGCCGTGAGCTTGTTATTTTAAACCATTTTTATAGAGCTCTTTACAACACTCCTCCTCTATTTGGATCTAAAAGTACATTTGCAATGTTACCAAATTCCAATCCTGTCATCCTACTTAGAATAGCTCATACTGGGCTTGTTCCTGCAAGACAGTCAGTTAAGCTAGGGATTGTGGGGGGCCACTTGCCTGTGTTCCTTTTCAGCTAGAGAGTGTCAGGAAAATGATCTAAAGGTCCGCGGCAGGCCTCAGCATTCAGTTGTCTTGCCTACTTAGTGCTTGGAACTTAATCTATTTTTTTTCCCTTTCCTTCTATTTATATTCTCTTACCCAATCACCCAGCCAGGATTCTGGAGAAGGGAGAGGTCAGATATCATCACTGATAGAAGGAGAGGAGAGAAGCCTGAAGTCCTTGGGGGCACCAGAGCTCGGCAACTTAGTATACGTGCCTTTGGCCAAGTCTCTTCTTTGAGTCCCATCTGCTCAATGGGAGCAAGAATATTTCCCCACTGACTTCGTAGGAGTGAGAAACAAAGGAGAGAATAAAGGTCAGCATATTTTGTTACCATAAAGCCTTGCATCTGTTTACTTTGAAGGCCTTCTGAGGACATGAAAGGCATGAACCAAGACTGGGGCAGTGCTTACAAACAGGGCACCTCCCCTCCCATTCTCAGTGGGCTAACTGCTTGCCTGGCTTGCTGGCTTTCCTATTGCACAGCAGGGACTGACCGGGTGCTCTCAGAAAGAACGAGGTGTGGTGTCTGCTCTTAAAGGATGGGCATCGGAGGGCAGAATGTCAGAAAGAAAAGACCTCTGGGTCTTTTCTACAAGGAGGTAGACCCTGGGGTTCTAGGTACAACTCTACCAGTCATCTATTTCGTTAACTAGTGACTTGGAAAATAAGACACATTATCAGGATGACAGCCGGTGAACTCTGAGGAAGCAAAATTGTGCTCGCTTGAAGCTAATGTGAGTTGCAGAGAACAAGTCAACAGAACAAGACTTTTATCACAAGGCATGAGATTGATAAACTTGGAAAATCATGTAGACAGGGCAGGCCTATATTCAGTGAGATATAAATGAGCTTTTCACATGCAATTCAGATGGTCAAGATAGAGAAGTGTGGTGGGGACAAAAATGCAATTAGGTGAGCTCATAAATGTTTGATGTGCCCACAGGGAGATGAGGAAGGTCTTAACAGTAATTTCTTCCACCTATCAGGCTCCACATCTGTATTAGCAAGTGATGAGGATTGGGGGCATTAGCTGATGAGGAGTGGCTGCAGACACCACACTTTTTGTCACGTCTCACACGGTGTATGCAAGTCTTCCTGCCTGGAACACTCATCCCTTGGCCAACTCCTACTCACCAACACTACATGTTCCAGAAAGCCCGAGTGCATTAAGCACTTCCCTGGGTGCTTCTGTATATCCCTTCTCAAGTGCTGTCTGTCCCGATGAACTCTCTGAGAAGTCGCTGTGCCTGTCTTGTTCCCCGCTGGATCCCCAGGCCCAGGGGATGCACTAAATTTCCATGTGACATGAAGCAGGGCATGGCAGGACACTGGATCATGAAACACAGATGCAAAAGTATCTCAACAGACTAGAGGGGTGGCGAAGTCCATCTCATTCCGGTAAGATAATCTGCAATTAGGGATACCTGCAGTTTGCACACAGGTTCAGAAATAACAAATGTACACGTGGACGTCGGACAGATAGGCTGAACGGATCCACATGTAAAGAAAGACTCAACTTTTTGGAATAAATGAATGCTTTCTGGTAAAAACCACCAGCAGAGCCAATACCACTGAAAGGTGGCACGGGTCTCCATCAAAGGCAGTGACAGCCTCTAGCCCCCTTCTGGGCAGCTCAGACCTGAGGATTCACAAAGCCCGGCAGGTCTGGGAGAGAGGAACGGGAGTGACATATAGGGCTGGGAGACCCAGCAATGCGGGGAATGGCTGAAAGCACTGAACGCAGGCCTAGGGAAGAAAAGCTTCATTAGGAATATGTCATTTCCAAGCGTCTAGAGGGACGCTGGCAAGGACGCTGGATTTCTTCTTGGTGGCCCCAGGAGGGGCAGCCCCATGGGAGAAAGTAACAGACTTCACGTCTTGTAGGAGGAAGTTTTATAAGAACGAGAGGCTTCCTCGGCGTTCTTGCTTAGGGCTGTTTTTCCCAGCACAGGAGGTTCAGGCAGAGGCCACATCACCTCTCCCCGGCGATGCTGAGGGATGGGAGCCCCACAGAGCATGTGGGCAGCAATGCGGAGCCCCTCCCAAATGGACCCCGTGAACCGATGGGACCGCAAGGGAGGAGCCATTGACCATCTTCCACCTCTCCCCGAATCAAAGCCTTAACTGCTCCTGCACCAGAGACATCCGGGCAGGCACAAAGGACTTCCACCGAAAACCAAGAGAGCATTTTGTGCTTCCCAAGTTGGCAGCTGGGATTAAGGTTTTTTTGTTTTTTGTTTTTCTTCCCTTCTTCAGTGGGGCTAGTTAGTTAAATTCTTGGCACGGCTGGGTGAGAGCCAGAGACTACTCCCATCAAAAGACATTGCTCAGTAGGCTCCCCACAAACCTGCATGGCAGGGTGGCTGCCCTTACCAAAGACAGGAGCTGGTAGCAAGAAGTACTTTCTCCTCCCAAGTGTTCTGGAACTTTCTACAGATCCAGGATGGCGACCACCACCTCCACCAAAAAAACCCAAACAACAAATAACCCCACCACCCAAGGAGAAGGTCTGAGTGAGGCGTTCTCTTTTGCATTTTGTTAGGTTCCTGGAGATAAAGGACCAAGCGGAAGGCAGGGTGCCGGGAGCTCCTTTGCCCTGAGGCCCTGGTCCAAGTAAAACCAAGAAAAATGAGACTGGGGCCAGGGGAAAGAAACCGTCAATACCACAAAAAGCGAATGGCTGGAAAACAGGGGGAGGAGGAGGGCTGGAGAGTTGGAAACTGGGCTTCTCTGGTGGCGGAGTGCGTGGCCTACATAGACTTGCAGAGAGGAGGTGCGGCCCTGCGCCAACCCCGAGGACAGGCGGACAGTGCTGGTTTTGTTGGCAGATTTTTTTTCTTCTGGTGGGGTGCTTTCTTCTTGCGCAGCAGGCACCAGAGTGAAAGCTGACAAGCACTGGCAGAATTTTAAAAATTGCTGCTACACTCCCGCAGACGTCCATTATGTCTCTGGAGCCTTGCGATTCACAGCATAAAAGCATAATCAAGAGAAATCATGGTTCAGCTCCGTCAGGGATGGGCAGAATAGTCCATTTAACTTTATGTTAAAAAAAGGAAAATAATTGGACCAAAATTTGTTTGAAATGGGAGTAGGAAATGGCTTGTTTTCAATCTATTTCAAATGAAAAGCCCCCATTAAATCCTCATTGGAGACTATTTAGTTTGGAAACAAGTTCGGTATTCCATAGGCAGCGTACGTTAAAAGTTGCAGCAAAGCATCGTCTGTGTAAGGGCCATCTGGCAACCCAATGACCTAGTTCTACCGGGCTTCTGAAAGAAGGGCTGGCGGGGCTGGGGCTATTTGCAGCCGGGCTGTTGGCTTCCCAAAAAAACCGGCAAGACCAAACTGGCTGGAGAAAAGGAAGACTTGCAAGTTGACAGAAGGCCCCCAACTACCTTCCGTTGACAAACAGCAACATGGCAGCAAAGACCAAAGGAAGCCTGAGATGGTGGGAAATGAGTCATCCAGGAGAAGGAAAGGAAGTCTTGGCCCCATACAGCCTTGCGCGGGTCTACCTCCCAAATGACAGCATTGAACGCCCCCATCCAGAAGGCTACAGAGCCAGCGTCCCAGAACTGCAGTGAACTCCCCCGTGGATGATGTTTGGATCCCCTGGCTAACGCTCCCCGGAGGTCACAGCGCGCTGGGAACAGACACCCCAGAGGCACTTCTCGCACACAACAGCAGTCTCACTCCTTGGTGCCCACCTCTCAAGTTCAAGATCTCCTCCCCAGGTATTAGCAAGGGTGACTGAGAAGTCACTAAGTGCTAGTTCCAAGGGGTCAGGGACTTTTTTTTTTAAGCCCCCTTTATTCTTCTTGAAACTAGCACTGTATCTGGTGCACTGTTAAAGTGCTGGATTCATGTTTGATGAATCAATGAATGAACATTCTATGAAGTGATGAGGGAAACTCTTAACGGAAAGGTTTGGTATCATACACCTGGGTATCTCCTTCCTTTAAGCAACAGAAACACAAATTTTATTTTATTTTTATTTTTCAAAGATTTTACTTATTTATTTGAGAGACTGAGAGAGAGAGCATGGGGGGGGAGGGAGCAGAGGGAGAGGGAGAAGCAGGCTCCCTGCTGAGCAGGGAGGCCAACGCGGGACTCGATCCCAGGACACTGAGATCATGACCTGAGCCGAAGGCAGACGCTTCACCCACTGAGCCACCCAGTGCCCCAAAGGACAAATTTTAAAAGTTCATACATACTAACAATGCAAGAACCAGACATTTTACAGACAGGTGAAAAAAAAAACCTATCAACTAAAAACCTTTAAGTAAAATCTAAAATGTTTCCCCCTGATGTTAAAGACATATACTGTTACGGCTTTAAGCAGCAGTTTTTATTTATCCGTTTGAAAGGACAAAGGCCCTGTGTCATGGCTTCTCCCCATTCTGCACACACCTGGGCGTCCCCGGTCATAACAGACCAAACATTCTGTTCAGCACCCTTACGATTCTCAGTCTACTGACATATTTACATACTTCCCTTCCTGCAATCTCTGTTCCTCTGTCCTTAATTCCCCATCTGCCTTCATTTCCTCTTTCATGTAACCTTCAGGGTTCTTGGAAAGTGATCAAATGGCTCTCGAGCACCATTTGATTTCTCTTGAGAAGGCAAAGCTGGATTGCCTTTCCCATGCCAACCCTAAATGCTGCCTCTCACTTAAGGGTTAAACGTGAGATTTTTTTTTTTCCCCCAGACCCAATCTCCTCCATTCCTACCACATTTTGCACGAGTCACTGGGACCTCTAAATAAAATGGAGAGAAATGCCTGCTGGAAACTCTTAATTTCACTGCAAAACATGGTTTAACGTTCACAGAGTTTGCAAACATAACATAAATCACCTCCAGAAAAAAAGCCTACTTCTCCCTCAATTGTTCTACACATTTTAGCAGGACACAAAAACACAGCCTGTCATTATTAATTTTAACAAAACAGAATTAATTCTGAAAGACTCGAACTTTGATTAAACAACAACAAAGACGCAATGCTGGAGTACTTGGGGGGTTGATGAGTATAACTACATACATCTGGGTTACAGGTCAAATGCTTTGATTTTGCTTTTCATGGATTTATGAAGGACCTACTATGTGCAAACCTCCTGCTGAGTCCTACTGGGGGCATACAACCCAAACTGAGTATTTGTCCTTGCTCCCCAGGCTGGCTGGGCATGGGCACTGCACACACAAGTGAGTGCAAGTGGAGGGGACATGCTGGGTGTGGGCAGAGCCTGGGTTTCCTGAACTAGGATACCAGGGTGGTGGAGTGCAGGGGGCTTGGGGACCAGAAGGCTAGGTGGCTAGAGGCCTGGACATGCATTGAATGTTCTACAGTCAGATTTGTCCACTAAAAAGGACCTTGGCTTCTAGCAGTGGGATGAGCAGATCACTGAGTTTAGGTTCTTAGCGGGGCTCTCCACAGAGGGGCGTGCCCACTCTGTACATCTGCGGCGAGAGCCAAGGCCAGGGGATTCTTCTCTCTTCTACCACGCTGGGCTGCTCGGGCCCCCATGTGTTAAGAAGGTCTAAAATAGGAAAAAGGTGCACCTACAACACTGAATTTCATCTCATGCCTCTTTTCAGTGGCACCATTTGCCTCCTATTTTCAAGGAACCACAAGGCGTTATGACTTCTTCAGTCTAGAGGTGGGGTAAGGGCCTACTGCCTTGGGACAGTTTCCACCTTGGAAACCTCCCTTATTGACACTGTTTGCTTTCTATCTCCGCCCGTGAAACCAAGTTGCTCTGCCCACGTGCAGCCCTTCATCGCCTCTCCTACCAACCTCCTTATTGGATGGGAGGATGCTAGCGCTCTGTGCATGTTTTGTTGGCTGAGGATAGAAATTGACTAAGTTGGTGGTGCTCAACCGACGGCTTCCAGGTCACTGTTGGCCCATGACCAGCCAGGCGAGGAAAACAGTGCCGTGAAATTTCAATGTATTTGATATTATTCTAATATTGCCTACTTCTTGCTTCTTTGGTGTTATTATCAGTAAGAATAAAAATATCAAAGGTATCAAGTGCTTCTCTCTGCCAGGTCTTCAGTGCCTTACGTACATTATTTCACTTATTCCTCCCACTTATCCCAAACGGTGGGTACTGTTATACTCATCTCCATTTTACAATGAGAGAACTGAGGCAGAGAGGTTATTTATATTTCCCAAGGTCATGTGACTTACTACTCAGTAGTATCATCAAAATTTGACTCCAGAGCTCTTAACCTCTCTCTCTCTCTATATATATATTTTTGGTATGAAATAATGGCGATAATACATGGTATTTGTATTTTATAAAATTCTTATTTGGTAATATATACAATCAGCAACTTGATTCTGGATTAGTGAAATCCCAAAGCCTGATAACCTCTTCGTGAATCAGACTAAATCATTTGATACCAAATCAGGCAAGGAAACCATCATAGGGCCAATTGAGATTTTTCTTTGGACCAACAAGAAGCAGGCCTATCAACCCTGTAACATCATTCTACTGAATGAGATTCTACTGAATACGTACTGGTGTAGTAAAGAGCACAGGCTCTGGAGTCAAACCTCCTCAAATCCTGACCCGAACTGATTTGTTGTGTGACCCCGGCTACCTCACTTTACCCTTTGGTTGCTCAATTTTTTCATATGTAAAAATGGGGATTACATTAGTACTTACAAAGTTGTCCTAAGAATTAAGTAAGGTGATACACGTAAAGAACTTAGATCATCTTAAAAAAATAAATATATAAATAAAATTTAAAGAAGGGGCGCCTGGGTGACTCAGTCAGTTAAGCATGTGACTCTTGATTTCAGCTCAGGCCACGATCTCAGGGTCGGGAGATCGAGCCCCAGGTTGGGCTCTGCGCTCAGCACAGAGTCTGCTTGAGATTCTCTCTCTCCCTCTCCCTCTGACCCACCCCCCGCTCATGCTTTCTCTCTCTCTCAAATAAGTAAATAAATAAATAAATAAAATCTTTAAAAATAATTACTTAGCTCAGTGCCTGGCACATAGTGAGCCCATCATTACCACTGCTGCCATCATCATCACTGTTACAACTGTTATATGGTCTCATGCTAGGTGTTCACAGATGACAGAATGTGGAAATACTGTTTTCTGAGTTCTTACTTAAAAAATAATTAAAAACGTATATTCCTGGCAACCCCCAGATATTACATCTTCTGTACCCCTGGCTTGCTGAAAAATCTCAAAGGTGAAAAACCCGAAGTGACAACTCTTCCAGGCATCAGAAAGCAACCCTTGAGCGTGGGATGGCTTATGCTGCCCTAAACAGCACCACGAAGCCATCCCACCCAAGCCACTGCTGGACGCCGAGTGATTCTGTCCATTCATAATGATCCAAAACGGCACTATGCTGGTAGCTTGTCACCTTGCAGGCAGGCAATGCGGGACAGAAGATCTTCCCCTCAGTGGGCCATCTCCTTGAGTGCTACAGGAGAGTCATCCCACAAGGCTCCCAGACCCTGGCATCACGAACAGAGTCCCACTTTATTCATGACCATTCCCTCTTCTCCAGGCTGAAGGCCACCAAGTTGGGGGGGGGGGGGCGGGACGGAGCAGAATGGAGCCAGGGCTCTAGTGACTTTGCTTCCCCAACTCTGCACGGAGCCACGTGTGCCCCCAACTCCCACGCTTGGCTGTCATGGAAGGTTAGCCCTGGTCTGCGAGGAGGCAGCAGCTAACGATCACCCCGCTCCCTGCTGGTCTCTGTGTGAGATCTGGCTCCACTCTCAGAAGAAGAGCAATGGAGGAGTCCCACTTTCTTTCTGACTGCGAGAATGATCTGCTGAGATTCTACATTTCATCTCTTCTGCTATTCTGTTGGCATCTGAGGCTGGAGGGCCCTGCCCATAACAGAGCGTTAGATGAGAGCCTGCTCCCTGCACAGGGCCTCTGTGAGGGTGTGTGAGAACCAGCTGAGCTGAAGGGCCATTCCGCCTGGGAAGAAAACATTTGAAGGGCAGTCTGAAGCACCTCCTTTGTGAGAAAAGCAAAGGAGACTGAGAGGCATAGAGCCAGGTTCTCTCCTCAGTAGCCACAGTCACGAGGCAGAGTGTGGACCAGAGGGAGAGACCCCTACTAGAAAAGAGGGCTGGTTACTTTCTGGCTGCTCTAGCACAGGGATTGTTTTCTCTGACTTCGACACGATCTTGAGGCATCCCCATGAGTGAGAGGGTCCTGATCTCCTGGATGACTGATCCTTTGGTCTTCTTGCCATTACCATCCACAGCTACAAAAATGAGAATTATCATCCCTTCAAGATTGGGGGCAAAAGGCAAAGAAACCCAAAAGGAGGAGTGTATCCATTCTTTTATATGTGGATAGAATTGATCACCAAGGTGGATCTCAATCCCTCCTTGGAACCCCCTGGAGCAGGAGGAGATCATGTGGACTGAGGTCTAGGTCAGCCTCCTGAGGAATGAGAGATCCTATGGAGCAAAAATGAGCTGTCTCCACTGAGACCACCACCCCAGACCAACCAGTCTGTCAATCACTAGATGCAACCGAACGCCCCGAGATTAGCCAAGTCCAGCTAGCCACGGACGACTGCGCGGGTCCAGCAGAAATCCCCCGAGCTGGCCTGCACAAGCTCGAACACCCAGCTGACCCACAGAATTGTGAATTATATGAAATAGTTGTTTTAACTCACCAAGTTTTGGGGTGGTTTGTTATGTAACAAAAGCTAACTGATAGCTTCTTTCAGCGTCAGTTGGAGGATCCAGCTGTCTGCAGGCCTGGCCTACTACTAAGGACGTTGCCATTGACCTTCTGTCATGCCCTAAGGGCATCCCGCTGGAGCCCTCAAGTGACGTCACCCCGAAACAAAAGTAATGGGAAAAAAAAGGAAGTCAGTGCCTGATGGTTAAGTGCGTGTGAGCGTAGGCACAGGGGTGGTCGGGATGGAAAGAGCAATCAGGAGGGGAGAGAGGACTATCACACTCAAGGCACTGAGCTGAGACAGCATGTCCCACTGAACGCAGAAGCAACCTCCCCCCCACCCCGAGGTCCCTTCTACCAGGGGCAAACAGAAGCAGTAAGAGCAGTGACCATAAGCAAGTGTTCTGGCTAATGTTCAGATCAGGCTGGGGGCCAGGGAAAAAAAGGAGTGGAAAGAATCACAAAAGGCATCTTGCAGAATCACATCCCAAACCCTTGTCGGCTCTGCTATCATCATCGTAAGTAATTCTACATGGGCAGGAAAAAGAGAGGCTTGAGCATAAGGTTTCTGTCTGTGCTGCACAGAAGCTGATTAAAAATGCTAACTACCATGATTGTCCAAGCACCAGACGCTCCCCAGAGACCCATGCTCACAGATGGCGATGAGTTTGGGATGGCCAGAACATTCACCAGTACCATGTTGCCGTAACACCCACAGACTATCTGTCACACTCCCAGGAGGCCGTTAAAGGCTGTTTACTTCATACAGTTAACTTGAACCATAAGCTTCACAAGCCTCTTTGATGCAGTTTTAATCACTCTCCTCATAGACCCGTAGCACCCCCCGGCACGGATGTGCATCTGCACACAGCACAACGCACAGCTCCCCTCGGGATTGTGCAGCTCGCGCCACCCCCCGCCGCCCTCCCCCAAGTGGACGCCGCCTCGCTGCAGATACCATCTAGGGGCTCCCCTGATTCACGCACTTGCATTAGTGCTTCCCAGCGTGGTAATACATCATGGCTCCCAGTGGAAATTGGGTGATAAAAGATCAATGCCAGCACCTTGTAACAAATGTTCCAACAGTGAAACTGCAGGCCACTGTTTATCTTTTCCAGAACATATTTTTTCCCTCAAGCAAATTCTAATTTTCTAGACTGACCTCAGCTATCCTTTCTGATATTTCTTTATTTGGAAAGCAAAAATCAGTGAGGTCCTAGAGACTGTTCCTAAAAAGATACAAAGCCCTGTTTCACAACTGCGCCCTCCCACCCCCGGAACTCTGGTCCCTGGCCTGCCTCCCTAGGAGAACTCCCTTGGCCCTCTCCAAATTTTACCACTTCACAAGGGCACATCCGCCACTCGGCAGACTGGCAGCAAGTCCTCTCTGGCAAGGCTTTGGGCAGCGAAGCTGTGACATTTGGTGGGTGTGCCAATAGCGAGCAGTACGCTCCTGGGACAAAAGGCAGGAGCCCTTTCAAGTAATTTTATGTGAATTCCGCGTAATTTGACATTTCTTTATAGGTAGGATTTGTTTGGTTTCTTGAGGTGCCTTGCCATAGAAAGAATAGAGGGTCTGAACACAGGGGGTTCAGCCTGGGCTTAACTTCTGGGTTCAACCCTTGGAAACTACACAGCTCTGCCCGGTCTGCTCAGCTCTGCAAGCTCCCCACCTGTTTCCTTCATAAAATGGGAGTGACTCTGTGTTCTGCTCAACGCACAGGATTGCTGTGCAAAATCACATGAAACGCTATTTTACGAAGGGGCTTTGTGTACGGTGAAATGTTGACTTCCCTAAGTTTTATTTTTTTTTTTATTTCTGCATCTATACCACTATTGCTGATTTTGGTCCTTTATTTCGGCTAGGTAAAGACAGCACTGAAGAGAGTTGCGGAGCAGTCCCGTTCGCAGTGCGGGAGTTGTTCTAGACTCTTCCATCTGATGGTCTGCCCACAGGCAGGTTCTCCGTGTCTGCAGTGTTGGGTTCTGAGAGGCTCTGGGCTCTTTTGTGGCGGTCCTCAGCAAACACAGCCCTCCTGGGTCTCCTTCAGCGGGCATGATGGTGTTTATGGCTGGCCACAGTTTGTGAATGAGATTACTCTTTCCGCAAATAAACAATATCCGGGGAGAAGTTTTCCCGGGTGCTATTACCTCCACTTTTGGCTTTGCCCGCCTTTGCTTTTCTATTCTTTCTCTTTGCTCCCTGGGGCTCAACCGTCCCTTTCTAGATAGCGCATTCTAGAAGACCACTTACACTGCTGATCCTTGTTCATACCATCGCCCCCCACCCCCTGCCCCAAACTGAGGCCTTATTCTCCACACGCCTCCAGCTTTAACTCAGCCTGGAAACTGAACTCCAGGCCTTGCGACCCACCCAATTTGTCTCCCACTGCTAAATCTAGATGTCACTGATAAAATAAGAGCTTTGCTTCTTGTCTCAGAAGGAAGAAAAATCTTGGAGAATACAGTTACCATTGGAGGTACAGTTCGATCTTATCTCATTAATACTGACACTTCCCCCCACCGAAGACAACTTTAGGTTGCCATAACAACACCCCTGTAGAGTTTAAAACCCAGAAGCCCACTTCCACTGTTTATTATTTAGTGCTATTTATGTAGACCAGTGTTTTCTTCTCTTTTATGTCTCTTTTTAACAAAGGAAGAAGTGGTATACGGTATTGCAAAGTGAGAAATGCATTTCATTTCATTTGCACTATGGCTATGACGTGGAGTAGCTTCTCTTCATGGGGGGGGCATAGGTAGAGAAAGAATGCAAGGGGAAGGAATTTATAGGATTTTATAATATAAATATCATGTTGATCTATACGTAAAATTGTTGAGTAAGTAGTATGAACAGTTATTACAGCCAAGTGGCTTCCCCTTGAGATACTGGGGGGAGATGGGTGGGGAGTTCAGTAACAACAAAAAGAGCAGAGAGCACTTCCGGTGCTGGATAGGGGCAGGTAAGCTAATTTTGCTGGTGAGGCTGGGTTTTAACTTCTGCCACTGAGCAGGCGCCTCAAACACAAGACCAGTCCTAGTAGGCTCGGAGGGCATGGTGACTGGTTGAAATGAGCTGATGTTTCCCGGCCCCGGTGCCCAGCATTCCAGTGTGAAGAAACATAGAGTCCCCTGGAGACACTAATCTTAACGGATTTCTGGAGAAGAAGAAACGAGAAAGATGGAGATGGGCAAAGGAGAACAGAGTGAATCCCAGGAATGACAGCTCAGCTTGCTTGGTATCAGTTCCAGGAATGATGTGACACAGACTCTGTTTAAATATTCTGAAAAGCACGATAAATTAAAAGGGTAAGAAGCACTTGGAATCTCTATCTCGGAAAGAAACAACCCATGCAAGTCGACAAACATTTACTGCGTGCTGCTCGGGGGTGGAACACAGAGCTTGGGGCTGAGGCTGCCTGGCAGCAAGGATGGGTAAGAACACGTAGTGGCGGTGAGGGTGTGGGTGTGGGGAGGGGAAGGCAGGAACTTCAAACACACAGAGCAGGTGGAGGGGAGTGCTATGAGGACAGAAGGAAATGGGGTTAGAGGCCAGGGAGCAGAAGGAGATGGGTGGGCAGACATGGAAAGAAAGCTTTTTTTTTTTTTTTTTTAAGAATATTTTTTTTTTTTTTGAGAGTGAGCGAGCAGTGGGGAGGCGCAGAGAGGGAAAGAGAGAGAGAGAGAGAGAGAGAGAGAGAAGCAGACTCCCCGACTAGCAGCTCAATCCCAGGACCCATCCCAGGACTTGGGAGATCATGACTTGAGCCAAAGGCAGATGCCCAACCAACTGAGCCACCCAGGCACCCTGGAAAGAAAGCTTTTTAAGTGGGATGGGACAATAGCAGGATCTGGAAGTTGGGAAGGGGGTATGAACTGAAAGGAGCCCGGGAGATGGAAGGAAATGGGCGGTGAGCAGGGAGTATGTCAGGCCGCAGTGAGCAAAGATCTGGTGTGGAAGGGCAGCCCCTTCCTGTGAGCTGGCTGGGTAAGGCGAGTGAGGAGATCCCCGGGAGAAAATCTGGGGTCAGAGTTATGTGAGTGGAAGAGGCATCCCAAGGACAGAAGTGACAAAACTGGGTGACCCGCTAGATGTGGGAGGTGAGAGAAAACAAGATTGTGATTTCTTTCTCTGAGGCCAGACTCAGAGAGCAGCTACCTTAGGGTGAGGAGCGACAGGGGATGCATCATACATTCGTGACTGTAGTGTGTGGGGACCGAGGGCAGGAGCTAATCCTCACTCACCGGGAGCTGAGCTGTGCTGTGAGTGATGGCTGGGGCCACCTGTCCAGACGCTCTGAGCGCCTACTGTGGTTGGCTTGAGGCTGGAAGTATGGCAGTTCCCCCTTATCTGTGGTTTTGCCTCCCGCGGCTGCAGTTACCCACAGTCAACAGCAGGCCCGAAGCGGACCCTCCTCCTGACATATCCTGAGAAGATCTATAGTAGCCTGACGCCACGTCACGGCCACTACGTCACTCACCTCACGTCACCTCATCACGCGGGTGTTTTATCACCACACACCATCACAAGAAGAGTGGGCATAATACCGTAAGATATTTTGAGTGAGACTCCATATTCACATAACTTCTCTTACAGTGTATTGTTAGACCTATTCTATTTCATCCTTATTGTTGTTAATCTCCGACTGTGCCAAGTTGAGAAGTTAAACAGTATCCCAGGGATGCATGTGTTGGAAAAACCATAGCCTCCGTAGGGGTTGGTACTATCTGCGGGTTTGGGCATCTGCTGGGGGTTTGGAACGTATCCCCCCCATGACCGGGGGAGGGGATGGCTGTCCTCCCTCACTTGAATGCTCTCCTCCAGACCACTCAAGTGCTCATCTTCTCCGCAAAGAGGGCCTCTCACCTCCATAGGGAAGACTTCTCGATCCCTTTTCCAAACTCTTTTAATCTCACCAAATCTCAGTAACATTTCTGAGATCGTATTTACCACCATGCTATGTTAAAAAAAAATCAAATCACAATCAATTTGGTTTTCCCAGGCCCTGAATGTTGCTTAGTCCCCCTCAAAACAAATTTTTTTTTTTTTCTAATCTTGGGTCTCACTAGGCTTTACTTACACTGTGGTTTTTCTTTCTGTTCCAAACCTATAATCTCTCGGATCCCTCATTGTAACTAGTTTCAGGGCTTTTTTAAAAAACACTTTTTCCTAGTGCCTCTCCCCACTCCTTCCTCCGCCTCCACTTCAAAGTCGTCTTGAGCAGATCAGCTGGTATCTGGGAAAAAATACCCTGTTACCATTTTCATGTTACATAATTCCTTCCCAGCTCTCTTCTGAAATTTTTGCGTGCACGTGTTCATTTGTTCATTCCATTCCTTCCTTCCTTCGTTCAACAGGAATCACCGATCACCTTCAATGGGTCGTGCGCTATGCTAAATGGTGAACAAAAAAAGACCTGCCTCTGGCCTCCAGGGCCTTACAGTCTTTTAGGGGAGGTGACCAAATACATGAAAGATGACCCTCTGCTAAGCATGCTAAGGAGAAGGAAGAGGAACCACGAGAAATGACAGGGATGGGGGGAACCTTCTGCCAGCCGAACTGCAGAGGGGCAGAACGAGGTGCCTCAGGAGGGAGGCAGGGCCCCTTCTCCAGAGGTGAAGGCAGATGCTACGTGACCATCCGCCAGGGAAGCTACAGAAGGAATTCTGTGAAGAATGGGAAGCTGGAAAAAAAACAACAGCCAGGCCTTTTCCATCTCAGAGACGTGAAGATTCTATAAAGCAGGACCAACCGAGAGGGAAGAAAACAGTGTGATTTATGACGATGCCACTGCCCTCAAGCCGGGTCTCTCATTAGATCCTCCCCCACCTCCATTTCACCGACCAGCTGATACAAACTTTTACTGCTTTCTCTGTTTCAGATCTCATCGAGGCGTCCACACCGGGCTATAAACTCCAGGAAAAAGCCGCAAGGAGCAAGGAGTCTTGCAGACACCATCTACTGAGCAATTCCTACTGATGTTAATCATTTATTTGAGAGGAAGAATAAAACATATTAAAGGGACTTTGGGGATTACTCTTCCTATATTGATAACCCATTAACATTTAATGAACTGGAGTAATGGTCAAGGCAACTCGCAGCTGTCTGGAAAGCCAAGAAACAGGCTTAACTTTGAGACAACAAACTCGCAAAGTACTTGCCCAATGCCTCTTGGCTCTTCTGGGAGTCCCGGACAACCCTCTCTCATTTGTGAGGAGGAAATGGCCGTTAGGTTCAGGCCATTTCTTTTTGGCAGGGAGCTGAATGCAGCCCAGAGCTCTCCTCCAAGTTCACATCGGCATGGGCTGAACGTTTACCGATGCTGACGAGTCCCCTGAATGCCAGAAGGTCCAACAGTCACTTTCGTTTTTCCCTCTGATCTCCCATGGACACGTATGTGACCCACCATATGGCAGAAACAGTCTTCACCAAGGGTAACTGACTTTGTAAGTCAGAGAGTCATGGCTTCCCCAGGCCTCTGGAAAAGGGGAAGACTGCACTGGCTCATCACTGTGGGTCCTTTCTGCTTTCTTATTCTCTGCCTATCACAGTTCTCCCTTAGAGACCATGACATAAACTCGTGTCGACAGACACGAGTGGTCTTGGGATCTGTGGTCAGAAGGACTGGCTCAGTAGTAACTACAGCAAATGAAAATAGCAGACTTGCCTCCAAACGTAACTGGCTTGTACAAATAACTTCACTGAGCGGTTTAGTTTAATTTTTTTTAAAGATTTTACTTATTTATTTGACAGAGAGAGACACAGCGAGAGAGGGAACACAAGCAGGGGGAGTGGGAGAGGGAGAAGCAGGTTTCCCGTGGAGCAGGGAGCCTGATGCAGGGCTGGATCCCAGGACCCGGGGATCATGACCTGAGCCAAAGGCAGACACTTAACGACTGAGCCACCCAGGTGCCACTAGTTTTAATTTAAGGGGAAATTTTGAAGCTAGTTGATTGGCCAGCTCTCCCAAGAAGTCACGTTGCTCAGAATCCTGGGAAGGAATGACAGAGTTTCTATGGCTCGCAGCTAAGAACCTAGGCCGGAAACACCCAGCCACTTGCTAGAACAAGGATTCATCACCTTTTGCCTGGAACCACACAGGTAATATTCCCAGCGTAGACTCCTTCTTGACCCATAGGGATCTCTCACGGATGCCACAGAGGCAGGGTAGGTTGTACTTTCTAGTCACAGGCTGTTAACTCATCCTTCCACCACTTTCTCCCCTGGATCCATCCCTAACCAGAGGGAGCAGCTGGGACCCACTGAACAACAATGCTTGTTTGACAACTTATCTGAGTTTCAGAAGAGACCCGCCAGTGGATTCCTGAAGAGGGGTCTGGATTTGCTCACAAGTACTCCCGTAGCCCCACCTAGGGAGAGCTGGAATGGACTTCGGTGCAGGCAGGGGTCCAATTTTCACAATAAGATGTCAACTTTACCACCTGCACTTCTGATTTCTAAGGCATGAGGCTCTGCCCTAGACCAGCAGCAGAGAATACAAACACACCAGGCTCTTGTCAGAGAATACAATCTTAAACACTCTGCTATTCAGCTCCTATCAAAAGCCCAGCTGAGAAAAGCAATATTTACAAGAGATTATCTGAAGGACAAGCAGTTCACCCATTCCTCAAAACCTAAATTCTATCCATGGATCAAATCTGACCACCTCGCAGCTACACACTAGGGCCACATTACTTTAGCCCCACACAGAACGGCTGGTACTGGATTGGATTTTAATGTCGTGCCGTTTGCTCTTATCAAAAAAAGTTACTTACGAGAAGCAGCCATCCGAAATCAGTTATTGCATTTGAGGAAAACGTTGTCAGAAACCTGTTCACCACACAAAGTCCCATGTGAGAAAGTTATCTAGGAAAGTAACTTCGGAGGGAGCTTTGATTCTTGAAGAAGCGAGGGTCTACTTTTCTAAGTAATTTCATAGTGAATCTGACTGTGGCTGCCAGGAATCTCAGTGTCAAATCCAAAGCTCAGTCGTGGCAACTACACTGATCCTTAGGTGTCCTGAACCTGAGTTCTTCTTTTCTTGGTCACTATTTTCTCTTTCTAGTGACTGATTTGATGATTTGGTGTATTTTTAAAATAATCTGTCATAGAACTTTTATGGAACCAGGTAATGGTCTAAAAAAAAAAATCAAGAATGCACTGGACATCCATTCATTTAAAATCTGTGCCTACTGAGTTATCCTCATTTGAGTGGTCATTCTATTCTTGGTAGTGTTGGTTGTAGCCAAAGAAATAACAATGCTAGCTAACAATCATAATCATACTCAATAAAGCTATCACTTATTTTGTACTTTCTGTGTATCTGGGCACTGTAATAGGAATGTTTCACACATTGTTTTACTTAACCCTCTTTTTTAAAAAAAAGATTTATTTTTATTTGAGAGAGAGAGAGAGAGAGAGTACACACAGGGGGAGGGGCAGAGAGAATTTCAAGCCGACTCTGAGCTGAGCGCAGAGCCCGATGCAGGGCTCAATTCTACAACCCATGAGATCATGGCCTGAGCCAAAACCAAGAGTCAGACGCATAACCAGCTGAGCCACCCAGGCGCCCCTTAACCCTCTTAATAACCCTAGAAGCTAGGTACTATTAGCCTCATTTTACAGACAAGAAAACAGAGGCTCGGAGGAAGGATGCAGTCGGTCCGTCATACATCTAGTAAAAGCAGAATCATACCCCGAATCCTATCTGACTGCAAGCTGTGGCAAGGCATCTCCACTCACTGCAATGGGCCACTTCGACAGAGGATGATCAGACTAAAATCACAGATGCTAAAGATCTAAGGCTGGGACTTTAAGTCCCCCAACTCCCCTTGCATCATGGTAAGGCACTGCACAAAGTCTCTCTCTTGGTGCCGACACCTGCACTTCTTATGTCCTCAGCTAAGCCCATGGGAAAAGCAATCGACTATTAGGTAAAGATGAAAGTGTATTTTGCAGGTAAGACCAAATCAAGAGTTTAGATAATCTATTTTGGCAAAAGCTAAAAAACTGAACGAGGACCATTAACCTCTTCAAAATACTGGAGTGTTAAGAGCTTTTGAGAGATTTCCTACCAAGGCCTGCAGGCATCCCAGAGCTGCAAATGACTTGGCCCCCTTGGGAAACACTGATTTGCCCTCCAGAGATGCTTGGTCTCTCATGGTGCCCCAAAAGCTCACCACCACCAGGAGACGGTCATGGTGACATGGCTGATGTTCGCATCACATGGCAAGATACAACCCCTGCCTTCCGTTTTATCCTCTTAGAGAGTCATACATTACAGACCTTTGCCATCGGGTCTCCATCGGTTCAGGACACAAGGGTGAGGTTCGGGACATCTGCTCATTCATCCATTCACTGACCAAATACCTAGCACCTTCTAGGCCAGGCCACATGGACACTGTCCTTAAGAGCTTCCTAACAGACTGAGGAACCAAAACATCCATGAAAGAAGAAACCAAATGCAAAGCCACCTGCATAAAAAGTGAAAGGCAGCACCATAAGGATGGTCTAACTGTACAGTGAGCACAGGAAGGATCATGAGGAAACAGGTTCAGTAGAGGAGGGTTCATTGAGAAAGGGCATTGTTGGAGCCCCTCATGTGTCTCCACAGTAAATCTGATCTATGAAGTCCTTCTCAGTTTAACATCCATTCAGCATGCCTCCGAATCCTTACGAGGCCCCAACCTTGTACCAGGCACTGCCTCCAAGCCAGGAAAAGAGCAGTGGGTGGACAGACAAGCTCTCTGCCCTCGGAGGGTGGGGGAGGCTCACATACATTGTGAAAAAGTTAAAATAATCCCAGAAAGTGAATAGTATTTTGAAGAAACAAGGGAAGGCATTACTGGCTGGATGGAGGGGTCCTTTAGTAAATACCTCCTAGCTAGAATCATCTCGGAAGCTATCATTGTGGCCGTGAAATCTAAACTGAGGGCTGCATGGAAGGAAGGAGGTCGCTCTAGGCAGAGGTGGGGAAGACTTTTCCCGACAGAGGCAACAGCAAGAGCAAGGGTCCAGAGCAGGCTCAGACGCAGCATGTTTGAGGAACAGTGGAGGCCACACAGGGTGGAGCATGGTGACTTAGGAAAGATCGGGCAGGGATGCCAGATCGGGTAAGGCCTTTTGGGCCACAGCAACAGGCTTGAATTTTATTCCAAATGAAAGGAGTAGCCACTGGTGGACGTTAGGGCACCTCTATGCACGTGTGTGTGTAAGAGGGAGAAAGAGAGAGATCTTGAAAATATTATCTGCAATGAGGCAAAGACTGCTCAGATACAACACCAAAAGTGTCCACCATTAAAGGAAAAAAATAATAAACTGGAATTATCAAAATTGCTAACTTTTGTGCTTCAAAGACACCATGAAGAAAACGAAAAGACAAATCGTACACACTCTGGGAGAAGATATCTTATAAAGAAAGGATTTGTATTCATAGCATACAAAGAACAAATTGAACTGTATACTTGAAATGGGTCAACTTTATGATCTATAAACTACATCTCAATAAAGTTTCAAAAATAGTGCACTCAGTCAACAGCCTCTTTTGGTGATTCAGATTCCATACCCTCTTCTTTCTTTGACCTTCCTCAAGGGCAGCCGAGGAGAACACCTGCTCAGGCTGATGCTGGTCATAGCAAATAGAGCGGTGTAGTAGAGCCTCACCAATGTCACTAACTTTTTGTGTCCTTGTGCAAGTTACAAGCTTGCCAAATCTCAGTTTCTTTCCTATAAAACAGTAATAAAATCTGTACTATTTATCTAAATGATGAGTTGTTGGATGTAGCATATGAGATGTGAAGCTATTCATAAAAGGCTTTGTTCCTGTTGAGCTATTACGCCTACTCATGAGCCCTGGGACTTATCTCAAAGTTAGTTTGCCATGGTTAACATTCTATTTATGTTGTCTATTAAATTCTAATTGGGTTTTAGTGGCATTCAGACTCACCATCTATTCATTCTGTGATAGAGTGACTGGTTTTCGGCACCACAGCTGGTCTGGGAAGAAAGGATGTGGCAGGACTCACTGTTAATTCTATCCTATACGTTTTAAAAAGATGAAGCACCAAATCCAAATCTCACAGGAGCTCTTGCTTTCAAAGGTGAGAATCTGCTTAAAAAAGACATCAGTCCTGTCCTTCCACGAGTTGTTGAACCCAACAAACACTACTAGTCTGTCCTTCATCTTGCCATGTGCATGTCCTTTGAATATCAAAGTTCCCCATGACCTAGTTGATGTCACCATTTTTATTTGATACCCGAGGCAACCTAACCATTTTCAGTCAGGAAAAAGATACCATGGAGATGTCAGAGAGAAAGCAAACAGGGTCAGTAAAGGCTTTTAGTGTTGTTTTGTTTTGTTTTGTTTTCCTAATGGGTAGAGTTCCTAAACAGTAACTGTGTGTGTGAACAGAGGTATATACTACCTTTTCCATAGTGCCCTTTCTGGCCACCTAATTTAGCAGTACTATGAAAAATGACAAGGAAAACCTTCTAATCTTTACTCAACTTTCATATAACTTCTCTCTTAGACCCTGCTCGCCCCCAGATGCTGTATTTCAATCCTATAATCTTAAAACACGTTATAAAAAATAACTTGAAAGGCACATTTGGAGACTTGGCTTTAAACATGGAAAAAAAAAGGACATTAACATCAATTAGGTCCAGGCCTTTCCAGACTGTTTCTAAATGTTTGCTGATATTATATTTTACATGAAGATGTTGACATGAACAAGGAAGCAAATAAGGGTATTGGCAATTCAAGTATTTTACCAGCATTTCAAGGAGAAAGTATCTTCCCAAATGGCTATATTTTCATTTGCCAAATAGGATATTTAACTTCCATTCATTTCCTGCGTGCCTTTTCTTCCATTTATATCTTTTTCTGGATTGATCTATGACTTTCAGAGCTTGAGAAAGCAATTTCTGTCATTAAGTTAACTGGACACAGATCACAAGCAAGATGTCCAGCAACACAGGATTCCAACTGGTTCTCCTGTAGATTCTCCACTAACCCCTGTCAATCTCAACTGGGATTCTCCCCGAGGTAGAAGAGCCACCAAGCTTCAAATGGGCTTCGTGAGCTGACTCGGGCATGAGTCAGTTCATCTGATACCACTACACCCACTGTATATAAAACTCATTTTGACTTGTCTCTAGTTGCCATTCTGAGTCGACCAGCTGCCTAGGGAGCCCCCTTGGGGACTTTCGTACTGTTGGATGCTTCACGGGCTCAGCATACACAGAAGAAAGAGTCCTTGTCAAGGTTTGAGAGGATGTGGTTTCTCTTTTGAGCTCTGTTACATATTTGCTGAGTAAAGAAATCTCATCCTTAGTAAGGCTGTTTGGTGTAGCACCTAAGGCCAAGGATCTAGGAATGAGAACCTGGTTTATTCCTGTATCTACTGCTGACCACCAGTGTGGCCTGGACACAGTTTTCTCACCGACAGACAGAATTGCACTTAATTATCTGTAACATCTCTTTAGCTATATAATTTAACTCTCTAAACACAAATCCTCTACAATTTTTAAATTTTAATCACTCAAGTCACATATGATCAAACAATATAAAGGGATTAGGTTGAACCATATGAATTTGCTGATTACTTGGCTATTTTTGATCAAAAGATATGGCCATTTCATATGGTTCGCCTCAGCATACAGTATTCGAAGGGGAAGCCTTTTCTTGTTACTCAAACATCAACGCTGGCTTATATTAATAACTTATATTTGTATAGTGCCTTAAAAGTTTAAAAGTGCTTTCATGTACATTATTCATTATGCAAAAAACATTTCCTTAGGGCCTGCTATATGCTTGGGGCTTTCGGGTACAAGTTTTCATTTAATCCTCACGACATCTGGGTAAGGGGGCTTATTCTGATCTATATGGAAGTGGAAAAAATCCAGACAACGGGATAAAGTCCCCAAGGTCACACAGCAAAGAAGTGACAGCCGAGATTCACACTCGCTCAGATTCCATGTTCTTTCCACACTCCCCACCCCCCCGGGGGGGGGGCGCTGAGCAAGTCTAAAGTCTCTCTCTCATTCTGAGAACCTTTGCAACTGCGATCATTTCATTCTTCTGATGCACAAAAAGGGGGTGTTTCAGGCCTGCATTGATATCCCCCCTCTTTGCTTGCACTACCATGCCTGAAAGTGGCAGGTTCCTCCCCAAATCCTCCTGGAGAAGCAAGGTGCAGGTGTGTGGGAGGAGGAGGGGGGCTCCTTCTATCGGCAGAGACTCTTACCGAAGGGAAAAAAGCACATCTTAAAGTTAAAAACTCTGTTGCTTGGCTTGAAGCTAACCCCTACGACATACATTACTGTCTTTCTGTTCAATCAGTGTTCTGCTACAAGAATCAGTTACATTCAATCATCTGAAAGAGCTATTAAAATGCTGATAAAAAATTCATAAAGTAACACACAGTAATGAATCAGGAGAATTCAGTAAAGTGAGACCTACCCTTAGAGCAGGGCAAAAATGAAGGTGAACGATCGTTTGGGCCCAGCGGCCATGAAATACCCTTTTGGAAGATGAATAATTCTGTTTAGGGCTGATAAGTTGAACTAATTTATAATGCTGTTTTAGGTCCACTGCTGAAATATTTCAAATCCCTCAACTTTAAAATGCATTGCCTGTCAGAAACTGGTCTCTTAACAGTTTCCTCTTAACATTTTTCAAAATGTAACCTAGACCAATTTGCATGATTTAATGCTTATTGTATTATACTGTGCAAGATTTAAAATGGGAAATAAAATTTCAAAAAAAAAAAAGAGAGGGAGGGAGAGACAGAGAGAGGCAGACAAGGTGGCAGGAAGGGAAAAGCGAGGGCCAAAGGAGGAATTAAGATCCATCAGCGCTCGGCAGAATGTCCTCCTGGGACAAGGGAAATCTAAATGGGCGTCAAGGACCTGACAGGCTTCTGACCTGGTAAGTCGACTTGGGTGTCTGAGGGATGATGGGAACCACCCTCATTAAGGCAAGTTATAAAAGCAACTTCGTGAATCAGTAGCAGATGGCAGACTGGAGTGCTCCACTGAATTTTCACCGCTACCCTCCCATCCCATTCCCAAATGTTCCCCAGAAATCCCTGGGAATGCTCGGAGGAGTCATGGCCATGATTTAGGCTCAGGACCTCATTCTTCCGCCCCTCGATTCTTATAAAAGCCTCTTAACCTGGCATCACCTTCTTTCTTCTCCCCTCTCCTCAATCCATCCCCCATTCTGCTGCTACGCTCCTCTTTCTAAAGCAAATCTGACCAATTTTAATAACCCTCCATGGCTCCCCACTGCCTACCGGAGAGACGCTCAACTCCTGAGCATCACCTACAAGCCTCTCTATGCTATAGAGACCAATATCTATTTGGTTTCATCTCCTGCCACTTCACAAAAGTAAGGAAGGAAACAAGGAAGGGTTATAAGGCACATAATGGAAAAACATTAGTACCCAGAGTATATAAGGAACTCTGTAGGTCAATATAACAAAAGATTAGCAACCTAATAAAAAAAGTGGGCAAAATACATCAATATGTTGAATAGCCTATAAACATGTAAAAAGATGCTCCATGTCACTAGTGATTGGGACAATCTAAATTATAATGATAGTGAGATCACATTTTCTATCCATTGGATAGAAAATATTAAAATGGGGGCGCCTGGGTGGCTCAGTCGGTTAAGCGGCTGCCTTTGGCTCAGGTCATGATCCCAGGGTCCTGGGATCGAGTCCCGCATCAGGCTCCTTCCTCAGTGGGGAGCCTGCTTCTCCCTCTCCTTCTGCCTGCCACTCCACCTGCTTGTGCTCTCCCTCTCTCCATCTCTGTCAAATAAATAAAATCTTTAAAAAAAAAAGAAAATATTAAAATGTCTTCGATAGTAAATGTTGGGCAAGGTGCTTTTGGGATATGGAGACGGATTCAACCACTATACACAACAATGAGCAGGAAGCAGTCAAGGAAAGGTGCCGACCTGATCCTCGCTCTAAAGGAAGCCTGGTTTATAGTGGAATTCGTCCTGATGGTAAAAATGGAAGACACTCGAAATATCGATCAAGAGGAGGATTAATAAAGTATGGTTTATCCATATAATGAAATAATATACAGTGGTTAAAATAAAATGGGGGCTGTGCCTAAAACAGATAAACATCCAAAACATAATGCGTAGCCAAGGAAGTGACTTTCAAAAGGATATGTATGGAGGACATGATTCATACGGAGTTTAAACATTGTAAAACAAATCTATCCAGTGTTTACTCACTAAATTACAGGGCCATTCAAAGGAAAAGCAGACGACCTCGATGGGAATAGTGTTTCTTTTTAATAAAGGGGCCAAGTCAGGACTAAAATACCTCCCTAGGAGCGAGAGGGATTACAAACAAGCATTTGAGAGTGGAGTAAGCTTCATCAGTGTGGTTAGCTGTGGGCGTTGGTACCGTGTTGGGGGAGGGGGTAAGTAACATGCCTTCCAGGCTGGACAGACTCAAAACCGTCCCCTTATTACCTCCTCACTCACATAATGGAATGCTCTTTGATTGCACACGGGCTTTTGATGTCTCCAGTTATGGAAAACAACCGTGCCTCCTACAGAGGCTGTGGCTTCTGAGGCTGTGCTCTCCATTTATTCATTTAGGAGGCTGTGAATCTGATCAGAAATAGCCACTTTGAAAGACGGACCTCTCCTACCCAGAGATTTTATGTCTTGATTAATTGTTCCAATGCTTTGTTATGAAGGGTTGCCTCCATGTTGTGTTACTTAAAAATTTTTACACAACCCAAGTTGTCAAATGGAGGCAGAAACCCCACATAACATATGATAATAGGGCTGTTACTGTGAAGGGCTCACTAATCCTGTATTTATTCACCTGTTCCCCATTACACAGATCTGTTAAACTAGCACTTTGTCCATCAACACTTGAGTGCTTAAAGCTGAGTCGGCCTCTTTTGTAATTGCTGGCACCAGCAAAAGCCAAATTGGGAGCTCACAGAATGTGGCTGGAACCGTTCGATCCGCCTGATAGATCCCTGCCATGCTCACTTGTCCAGGACCTACTGGCCCCCCGCACCTCACTTCCCAATGTGGCCATATCAAAAGCTGTGTGGGTTTAAAAAAAAA
This sequence comes from Callorhinus ursinus, assembly GCF_003265705.2. Taxonomy (NCBI): domain Eukaryota; kingdom Metazoa; phylum Chordata; class Mammalia; order Carnivora; family Otariidae; genus Callorhinus; species Callorhinus ursinus. The sequence goes on along the minus strand of NW_027397117.1, from coordinate 6,541,389 downwards.
AAAAAAAAAAAAGGAGTTTGGGAAGGAAACAAGAGGAAAAGCCAAACGAGATGATTTCCTCTGGTGACATTTCTGCTGGGTTACACCTCCACCAAAGATTTATGGTTTCACAAAGTTGCAAAACTAACCATATGGTCAATTAAAAAGAATTCCAATTTCCACGCTCCTGGGCCCAGAACCTAAGAGTGGGAAGTTTCCTGTTAACGAGAATCTTAGTCTTTCTGGAGGGGTAAAGTACACCCCGAATCATGTAAGCTAGCACTACGAAACGCAATGGACATTTTTCTCCTGGGGAGGGGGAGGGGAGGCATGCTCCCTGATCTGCATTTGGAGCATCACCGTCTCCGGCTGCTTGCTTCTGTCCCTGGGATAATTTTTATAGAGTCACAAGTGAGTTGAAGGACTCTGAAGAATTTCACACTTCCCTCCAAGTGGTCTGGCTTCACCTCTGCATCAAGTAGCTCAAAACAGCATTTGAAATTGTAGACCCAGCAGGCTTAGCGATGTCCCGAAAGAGCCCTGCAAACGTCTTTGTGTCGCCAATATCAATGGACATGGAGATTATCTGAACTGCTAGTTGCTGAGCAGCTTTCTGAGCATGCGGCCAGCCAGGACCCTACTTCCTTGATCTCGAAAGCCTGACTGCCCAGTGTCCAGCTGAGACGATAGTGGACACCCACCTTCCCAGTTGGAAGAGGAGAGTCACGGACGAGCACATGCCGCCGGCCACAGCCCTGGCAATCCAGCCAAAGGGAGTATGACCTTAACTCTGAATGAATAGGAAGACTGGTGTCTCACTCTGTCACTTAGAAGCTCATGAAGGGGGTTCGGGCCAACTGACCTATGATTTGTCACTCAAACTGGGACACTTTGCAGAGTTGAAGGGGGAATTCTTAATAATTAGGCCAAGGCAAAAGACATACATTAGTTGGGACTGTCCCAGGGAAACTGGGGTGTGCGATTACCTGGGTTTAGGGGACAACTGTTTTTCAAGGCCTCTCCAAACGTGAAAGAAAAAAAGAAACAGAAAAAGAAAAACAGAGGCTGGGCCAAAATATTCAAGTAACTCTTCTTTTCACTGGAAGACACAATCCAATTTGGAGACTGTCAACGTGGCAGGGCCAATTCTGTAAGGAAATTGGACTATTTGGTTTTACTTTCCTTGCTTTGCTCTATTGTAGCACTTCTCAAGTGTTTTGGCTGCAGAATCCTTTCGTACTCTTAACATTTTTGGAAGGCTTCCAAAAAGCTATTGTTTATGTGCACTGTAGCTATTCATGGTTATCTTACGAAAAATTAAAGCTGAGAAAATTATAAAGTGTTTATCAATTCATTTAAAAATAGCAACAATAAATCCATTACCCGTTAACAAATAAAGTATTTTAAGAAAACAACTATAATTTCCAAAACAAAGAAAAATTTTAGTGAGAAGAGTAACATTGTTTTAGATCTTTGCAAATCTCTCTACTGTCTGGTTTGATAGAAGACAGCTGGATCCTCCTATCGCTTTGCATTTGATCTCTCTCAATCACGTCTGGAAAACTCCACTGTACATTTATGAGAGAATGCGAGTAGGTGGAAAAGCCAAACAATGTCTTATTCTAACGAAAACGGTCTTGATACTGTGGAACTCCTGAAAGGGACCCCACGCCTCTCCATAGGTTGACCGCATTTGGAGAATCACTGTGTTCCTGGATTGAAAATGTTTCCCTACCTTCTAGGAATATTTATATAATATTTATATTATATTATATATAATATTTATATAATATAAGCTCTCCCTGTTCTAGAAGAAAGTGAAACTAGTTCTCTTCAGTTGCTAATGGTTCTGGCATTGAGTTTAATCAAAGGCCATCAAAGTCTATCTGAATGAGGGAGATCAAGTTTGAGGAAAGAATTCTGGTGACTATGATGTGCAGAAGGGCTTTATGAAGAAGACATGCAGAAAGATTCGCTCGGGATGGAGAGGCAGAGAAAGGGCTGTTTTCAGAATATCTGGGACCCAGGCTCCTGGTTTTGGGGTAGCCTACAGGAGAAGCAAGACCCTCGAGGGAAAAAGGTCATATCAGACAAAGGTGTACTGATGTGGATAGAGATGGGGGATGTCCCGATAGTGAGCTGAAGGTCCTACAGCCAAACCTTCCGAACTTCAAAATCCCTCGGCAACAGGCAAGTCACTGAACCTGGTCCCGACTCTGAGGATAAAGGTAGCACCAGGAATTACTGAAGTTCAAGTTCCCCTTAGGGGTACTGTTGTAAGTAGCAAATGAAGTTGTATTAAGAAAGCAAAGAAATGTGGTATTCCTTCCAGCCTAGAGGTTGTGGACTGAGGGTCCTATTCATTTTTTTTGAATTGGTCTTGCCTAATTTGGGAAGCTGCCCCCACACAAAGCTGGGGCTTTGTCTCTGCATTGAGTACAGCGCCCACAACCTCCTGAAGCCTCAGTGAGAGCTAAATGACTCCGTCAGTTAGCCCGGCTTATCTGGGCTCAAAGATGCCAAAAGAGGTGAAGAAGAAAAGATGGAATAGTTACCTTCCAAGGGTCAAGCTCTTAGCACCAGGGGACTTTAGCCATGAGCCATGGGCTTATTACACTGTGGATCAGAGAGAGGTAGCTCATGCTGTTCTAAACCTTAGTTTCCTTATCTGTAAATTGGAGAATCCTCCATATGTTCTGGAGTTGTAAGCATTAAGTGAATTAATTCATGGAAAAACACCATAGGATAGCATCTGGAACAAAGGAATCACTAATGTGGTCTTCCTTTATACCATTCACCTATAGCTTCTGTGGAAAATTTTCCCCAACCTTACTTCCTGGGTCAGAATGCCTTATAATTTCTCATGGTCCCCATGCCTCTCCTGGGTACCATGGCTGTGATTCTACATGAGTCTGTGGGATTTTTTTTTTTTAAAGATTTATTTATTTGAGAGAGCAGGAGTGTGAACAGGGAGAGGGACAGAGGGAGAGAGAGAATCTCAAGCAGACTCCTCGCTCAGAGTGGAGCCCCACATGGGGCTTGATCTCATAACCCCGAGATCCTGACCTGAGCCGAAACTGAGAGACTGACACTCAGTGGGCTGAGCCACTGGGGAGCCTGGCCTCTGTGGGATTCTTGAGTACAGTCTGCCTCTCCGATCACAGTAGAAGCTCCATGAAGGCAGGGACGATGGTGTTCCACCATGCCCCCTGTGCCAAATACAGGGTGTGATCCTTCAGAGGCACACGATGCTGGAATGAATGAAGGAACGAGGATGTAACACCTACTTTCTAATTAATAGTAGTTTGGGTGGAGATATAGTAGATGTAGAAGGTGAGATTTCAAGGCTCTGAGGTTTAAAAGAAAAATGAGATTGCAGGAGAAAAATATACGACCATAAGGAAGGCAAAGACAAGGCAGTCTGGTATGAGCATGGGGTTCTGCAAGAAGGAAGATTCTTGAAAAAAGGCTTCAGTTCTGAACAAGACCCCAAGTCAGGGTCTCTCTTGCTTAGAACAGTAGTAGTCTTAAAATGCGAACAGTAGCATGCTATCCTCATTAATATCTAACCCTTTCTCCACAGCACTGGTAAGTAAGCTAGTTAGCAAGTGATTAGAACATTTCTATCTGATTACTGTATAGTTAAATGCTTAGAAAGAAATCACACTTAATGGGATAGCAGGCAAGATCATAAATTATGGCTGGAGTGTGTGTGTGTGCGTACGCTGTTTTGAAGGGCATCACACCCCACTCCCTTAACATTTTCTCAGTCCCCTCCTGTTTCATTTTTGGAGCTGGTGATTCAAAACCAGCTTGACTTTTGGGGGAGAGGCAGATGTTGGGGAGGTGGGAGGGAAAGGATGTGGAAGGGCAAGAAGGATTTGAGGCAATTCAAGGATTTCAGTACCTGCAAGTAAATACCTGGCAAATACTAACTTACGTAATTAAAGATGCCTGAGAATAAACCTCAAACACTGGACACTATGAACAAAGCAGATGTGTTAATTTTCCATTTCTGGAAAAGCTACACAACTCTGGTGATTCTTCAGCACCCCCTGCCTCTCCCCCTCCCGTCTCCCTCCCCTTCTTTGCTTCCGTCCCCCCCTGCCCCCCCCCACCTCTGACAGCACTATTAATGATCGTTAATGCCCCACAGGCTCTAATGGGTCCCGCTGGGAGTCCAGAAATACTGCAATTTGTATTGAGGATTTAGACATAACAAAAAAAAAAAAAAAGAAAAGAAAAGAAAAAAAAAAGAAACCTCTGCTCCAGGGAGCCAGAGCTTGATCAGTTAGCGACCCCCCTGGAATTGCACAACAGAATAATAAATGACAGCTCTTCGATTAAATCAAGCCTTCTGCTGTAAGTGCTGGAGAGAGTGTGATTGTCACTAACACTCTACTGCTTGTTAACACCACTGGGGTATGAACAAACAGTAGTCAACACCGAAAAAATTAAAAATCTTTGGAATACCTTTGGTATCGGTGCACATGCATGTACACACACGTGCAATTTTCAGAACCACCCCCCCCTTAGATATTTTTGGTTGGTTTTTATAGTTCAGTTTTCTGTTTTATAAATGTTCAGAAAAGCTCAATAAAAAAGCCAGCTGCTGTCACATTAAAACAAAACAAAAAAGAATTACACATTCATCTGCACCTCGGATATAGGATTCTTGATGAAACAATTTACAAAGTGATAAAAGCTTTATTTATTCTGTTTCTCAGGTTACTCTAAGAAAAGGAATACATAAGTAGAGCAGGCTAAAACTAAATCTGTGAGTAATTCGCCATTTAAATGTATTTCCTTAAGGTTGTCATGATATGGCCTGCTGAATAACAAGTTAGTTTTAAGAAGTGGGCGATAAGGTTTGGTGTGGGCTGCTGCTCCCTCAGAATCAGCAGTCCCCCGTCTTGGAGATTCCGGCGTTACCAGATTCCTGTCCACTCCTGGCCTTTCTTAACCCACAGTGCAGTTTGGGACCCCAGAAGGAGCCTCCAAAATACTTGAGAGACACAGAGGAGCCCTGGGCGCGGCTCAGCACGGGGTGGGATGCACAGCACGTCTGGGAGAGTTAATTTCCCCCATGTAGATGAGACGCTGCCCCCCCCCCCCCCCCCCGCCCCCCCCCCCCCCCCACTGCATCCCAGCCTGTGAGAAGAAGCCACAAAGCCTGCCTTTAAGGCGCTTACACTTGAAATCAGAAGGGCAGCCAGAAGGGGTCCCCCCAAGCCTGAAAAGAGCCACGCGGGTGAAGTCGGCTGACTTCAGTCTCTAGAGATGGATGGTGTCCATCTGCACTTGACCTTTCCACAAGGCGCGATCACATGTTTGTTTTGACAGGACAGCTAAGAATAATGCGTCTCTGCGCCCCCCTTGCTCCCTCCCTCCCTCCCCCCTCCCTCTCTGGCCTCCACCCCCCACCCCTTGGTGGAGAGTAAGATTCCACACAGTATCTTAAAGTGAAAGGCAGATGGTTTGAACTACAGTTAGCCATATTCACTGGCAGATTCAGAATTATTGATGATAAAAGCTAAACTATGAGGCATGTTCCATCTGTTTATTTTCCAATTTTCATTTGTCGTAGCCCTGTTAATATTACTGGGATTTTCCTCTCTCTCCAGAAGAGTTGCCATAAGGCCATGTACCTAGAGACATCTGTCACCTCTCGCTCCAGACGCTGTCACCCTCACTGCTGCTGCCGAGGCTCTGTGCTCTCCCTCCTCACCAGCCCCCAGACCTCCCTTCTCTCTTCTCTCATTCTTGGCAAGGCTGCAGCCTTCCCCTATGACTGGGATTGCACCACTATCTTCAGTCCAAGGGGTGAAAAGAACACTGGAAGGACTCCGCCTGGGGCTACGGGGGCTTCCCCTGTCTCAGTGCTCCGGAACTGAGATCACACACCAGACTTGTCACACTGGGAGCAAAGCCTGATCCTGGGGCAGTACTAAGACTGGAAAGAAGGGGCTGATAAGTAAGTAAAGACTTTACTGATACCGACGAGAACACAAACGTGGCGTAAGATGGGAGTGTGCCACGAAGTCCCCACCCCAGCCTGGCAGGATGATGTGATCCCTGACATGGGGACTATCTGGCCGAGAAATGCGACAGGCCCTACCTCCTGATGCCCTACGGTCACCAGGATCTTGGAACGTGTGACTTCAACTCCCCAGCCGTGTGTTCAGGCCCGGCTTGCCTGCTCTCTCCTCGGGGCACCAGCTGGAAGGAGCCTGGCTAGAACAATGGTTTGGAAGAGCCACATGCACCTTGAGCCAGCAAGAACTTCCTAAGTAACTTATAGGCCTCTTTTAATCAAGAGGCAAAGCTCTCCATCTTTTTGACACTTATGACCCTCGATTTAAAATACGCCAATTGTTTCATTCAGATGGGACCTGGAGAAAGTGCAGGCCTTTTCCATTAGGACACTTTCTAATGGGGGCAATATATCAAGTCCCTGCCTCTAATCTGAATAACAGCTGTTTAGAAACCTGTCCTGGGTCTATCATTCGGAGCTGCTTTTAGGAAGATCAACATTCCTCACGTTAACTCCCTCTTCATCTCTTGTCTAGGAGAATGGGGAAAAGGACCCTGAGAGGCAGCCGTCCCCCACCGGGTTTCATTTTGCTTCTGTTCCCCTCTGCCTTCTCCCTTAGACTTCTGCGTCTCATCCAAAAGGCAGTCCTGAAAATTCATCTCTTTGGTAGCTTCCCCTGAGGCTAATGGACACATAAAAATATACCCATTATCATTTAGTGAGCACTGAGAGGGTGAAGGCCCAGAGCCGGGCACCGGAGAGTCACTGACGAAAGATGCCCCGTCTGGGGAAGCAAGACCCACTGGTTTTGAGCCTTGGCCCTAGAACCCTCTTGACACCTCCCAACTGCTACAGTGTGTTGCACTATCGGGGTGTAGCCTCTGACATGACTAGAACGAGGTGTACTCTCCTCTGATTTCGTTCTTCTCGGTCTCTTCCAGTCAGAATACAGGCTTCATGGAGGCCCAGAGGACCGCTGGGAGCTCTGTGGGGCCCAGATGAGTAGAACACAACAGTACTAGTCCTACGCAGCGCCTTGTGTACTTACAGACACACCCCAACTCCTTCGGAGGGCAGTGCACACCCACTATCACTGTGATGTTCTGATGACAGAGTTGAAGAGCCAAACACACCTCGTCCTTTCTGACTCTTTCACAATGACAAGCTGTGTAACTCTAAAGACCCAAAAAGACGACTCTGGCTCGTCTTAGATTTTGGCCATTTTGCCGCCAAGCCTCCACACTTGCAGGAACCTCACAATTTAAAGACAAAAACAATTTAGATCCCCCCCCACCCCAAACCCACTATGCCTTATGAGAAGATATCAGTCAAATAGCTGAAATTGCCTGTTCTTTGCACAGGCGTCATAGATGCTGCTCCTTCGGGCCCGTCTCCCTCTTTTCTGTGTCACTCACACATCTACACTGCTGTTCACACTTCAGTCACAACTCCTCCGTACCTATAATCTGTTATTTCGCTGTCGACTCGTCATGCCTCATTAGTCAGGTTTGACACCTGCACCTAATACCTTTTTACTGACAACGGAGGACAACTTCTGGCGAGAGGAGATATTCTCCAGAATAGCTTCAACAGAGGTCTCCCATTGTGTGGCAAAGGTGTGCTATGGGGTCAGCATGGCTCCCCTTATCCCATTCAGTAAACGCTCTTCATTAAACTTCTCTACAATTGGCTTCCTTTAAAGACCGTGCATGTGGCTATTAAAGCCAGGAGAGGGAATGCAAGCAGAAGAAAATAAAAATAGTCTATAAAGCTTTAATATTTAATTTACAACAAATCTATGCACTCAGGCTCAGGCACAGCAACCTGCAAAGTGGCAGATGAGAAATGTCTAAATACAGAGAAAAGCGGTATCAGGATTTTTATAACTCAGCTTAAAATTCATGACTTATTATCAAATTAATGAAAATCTCAGATTTAAAAATTCAAACTCATTGCTGCTAGCTCAACTAAGAAGGGTTCTCAATTCTTTAGCAGAGGAGAGATGGTTGGTGTAAAATAAAAAACCAAATCAAGGAAAGTGGGTTCTTAACAAACTGATTTTTCATTTATAGTAAACATATTCTCTGCATTTAGGCCAACTATCTGGCTGGTTCCCACATACGGATCATCGCAAACACACAGACAGACATGTATTACAGTTTATTGACTTCGGAACTTTAATTCTGAACCTAAAATGTGTAAATCTAACCACGCTGTTACCATCTGGTGACCCAAACAGATCCAATAAATGGTCAGCAGAGTTGGGTTTCCATGTGACAGTGTACTGGACCACAGTTGGGCGTCTCCTTTGGGGACTGACCTTCTCTTTGCAAAATGTTTGAAAGCTTAGTCCGGAGTCAGAGTGAAATAACTGGCTGCACCCGGTCTATGAACACCTACAGGTTAAGGCCACCTTCAGTCCCCTGTTCTCCCTCTTCCCTCCCCTCACTTCAGCGAGCATGTGAAGTATCTGGGGACATGGTTTAGGTGGCAAGGTGACGGGAGGGCTACTGCTACTTAGTGGGCAGAGCAATGTCGCTAAGTGTCTCAGCAGGTCTGGAATTAGCCCCGCCGTAAATATCAGTGACTACCCCGCTGACCACTGACGAAGAGTAGAGAATCTTGAGGAAAGATCACATCTTCCTTGGCTGCTTCCAGAATTCTTCACTCACAAAACACATGCACTTCAGAACGCCACATGCAACAGCTGAGAGATTTACTATCAGTGCTTTGCCTGAATGGGAACGTCCCAACGCTCACAACCAGTAAGATGCGAACAGCACTCGGCACGAGTGGTCATGGGCCCTTCCTACCGCGCATCACACTGAGGTGAAGGGCTCCTGGAAACCAAGCCCCTCCTCTGGTCACCATCTTCCATCCCTACTTTTCTGCTGAGACACAAACATTCTTGAGATCCTGAGTTCTACAAGCACCACAGGGAGTTGTGGGCAAAAGTCACTCCAATAGGAGATTCTTGATTCCATCGTGGTTCACTTCCTTCAGGACTCTGCTCACCAACAGTGATTTCACTGAGTTAATTTCAAACAGATGCGGTTCACTTCCTTTTCAATACTGAGAGATAAATGAGCAACTGACAACCTTAATGTACAATGTCTTCCATTTGCTGTTGATGGTGTGTTCTTACTCAAGAGCTACTGTTTTTCCAACGGCTAAAAGGGTCACCATTAACGTGGAGCTGTGTGAGAAACCTGGCTGGAGCGAAGAGGAAAAGGTGAGCCTGAGGCAGTTCATAAGCATCCTGATGAGGATCGTTTGCAGCCAGAGGTCTTAGGGAACTGGGCTTGCCAGACCCTATGACATAGCTGTCTGCGTACTGAGGTGAGGAAAGTCATGGGTACTCTTTTGTTTCTTATCAGAATATGTTTCTAGAAGAGATGCATCGTTTAGGAACAGCCTGACTATCGGTCAAGGTCTAGTGGGTGAGAATGGAATGAGAACCCTACCAGCAGAGAAGACTGCCTGGGCGGAGCTGGGGCAGGAGGGTAAGTTCCTGAACTGTGGACGTGCAGCGGACAACAGAAGTGAAGGGCACCCCAAGGCCACCTGCTACGTTGACATGAATGGGATTTCTGAGGTGGAGCTAGGTTCGAGTTTAAGTCTGGAAAAAGAAAAAGAAAAAGGCTGGGATGGCTGCAAACTGGCTCTGCGGTTTGACTGTGCAGGTTACATGTTGTTTTAGGTTCTATTTGTGTGTGGGGGGTGCTGTTGAGGGGAAGGCTTGCAACCCTGCAGGACTCTGGCATGTCTCATGGTGGCGCTGGAAGCAAAACCAAACAGGCCCACAACACCCGCAGCCCAAGCATTGACAACCACAACGCTGCAACACTGGGGAAGGCAAGGGGCAAGGAAGGAGCCAGGCTCCCTGAGGGTGACTTCGAACTGTTTTTGGCCCCTGAGGGTGTGGCTCTGGAATCTGATTATAGGCTAAATAAACATGGCCACCTCTTGTTGAAAGGGACCCTTTATCTGTGGAATTTCCTTGTCTCTGGGTTCTGACTACACACTTGGAAGGGCTTTGAGGGAGTACGTGGAGTTGGCAGGCCATCCTGTAGGCTAGAAAGAAACAACCCTTCCAGCTAAATCCCCCGTTTCCATAAGGAATCTCACAATTCGAAAGCATTCTTCCTGCCCCCAATTTCGACCAGCATCCCCAGTAACTACCCTGGTGGTCTTTACATTCGGATCATGTGCCCCCAAGGTAAAAACAAACAGAAAACCAAACAAATTTAACTCTGGACTCATACACCGCTGGATTAATGTATTCCTAAAACAGACACACACAAAATAAACCCAAAAGAGTGAGATAAAAAAAAGTAGAAACAGCGGTTCTCTGATTTTCTCCTCACATCCCAAACTGTTGTCTTTCACGCACACTTTGGGAAGCATCAGTTTCGTAGTATTCTGTGCCCGGAGAAAATTCGGATTTCGTTGGAGTATTTGCACTTCCCGGACAAAGCGGAAGAAATAAAAGGCAGGCTAGAACAACTTGGAAAGGGTTTACGTCTTCCAAAAGACTCTCCTTCGTCCACCACTGAGTGGTGCAGATGAATCTTTCTGACTTGAGGAGAGTCACATGTGTTATTATTCCCTCTGTCTCTCGCCATTTCCAGAGATGTCAGATGTGGTCGTGATTCCCACCCCCCCGCCCAACCCGGCACCCACATTCTCCATGTGTTGCTCAGTTTTACCATTTGCTTTGGGTTTCATGCCATTCTGCTGCGCTTCCCCTGCATTCCTTTTCCCGGGCTTTTCACCCCCACCTCAAGCTGCTGGTTCATTCCAGAACAACTTGTTGCATTATTAAGACAGAGAAAGTGGGCCGCTCTTCAAAGAACACGACAGAGGGAGGGGCTGGAAGGGGCATTTACAGGCTGTCTGTACCTGGGAAGAGGTGAGTTCTTCCCTTCAAGGCCACCCTACCTTTGGCAACAGTGGCGGAGGGGAGGCTGGGGAGCAGTGCTGGAGAGGGAGAAGGGCCAGGATGCCAGACCTGGGGCCACACTGAACATTTGGATACTCACTGTCGGCTTGCAGGACACGGTCTTTGGTGATGACACTTGACACCAATCAGGAGAGATCAGTATGGTTAGGACGATGCCAGAGAGTTCATAATGGGCCTCTTTCCACTCACCAGGGACCCTGGCACACTGCCTGACTGATTCCACTATGAAGCCTCTCTTGAAGTGGATTCCTTGTCCCACTGCCTTTGCTCAGACCTTGACCCTAGGCTCCCACCTACATCCAGTCTAGGAGTCTGCAGGCTTAGCCACTCAAATTGATAATTCTGCACCATAGCTCCTGCCAGATGTCTCCTTAAATCAACCATGTTATATTTCATTCTTCATCTTATTAACCTCTATGGGTTCCCCACTGGTGAGAGCGGTGATTCTCAACATTTATTTCCCCTGCCCCAATACATCTAAGGATGACGAACACAGTCCCTACTAGTGGCTCTGCCTAAGATGGGTTCTCTCGCTGACGTGGGAGACTGACCCTTTGTCAGAGGGTCAGAGGTGAATCGGGATCTCTGGAGCCATATGGAATTTGAAAAAGAGCTTCCTATATGAGCATTCAAGACCCTTCCACCTAACCCAATCCACCACGCACGTCTCCGGCACATCCTCCTCTCCGGTGTTGTTACTCCGTCTCTAGCCACAATGGGCTTAGTCCGCTCTTAGACCAAGGGGCCCTTTTCCGTCTGTGCCTCTGGGCAGGCGGGTCCCTTGGCTTGCAGTTCATCCTGCTGAGCTCTCTGAAATGTCACCTTCAATCTGTGAAGGAAGATTGCTGCCTTTCCTGCTCCCCCTTCTCCCTTCCCTTCTGCAGAACCGCCTCCTCCCCGGGGCTCTGTCCGTGCGGCGTCCGTCCTACTGACACGCTCATCACACTCGCTGCATCATTCACCTCCCGTGAGACTCTAAGTGTCCAGAGAGCAGGGACTCATCTTATTCACATTTGTCAAGATGGCAGCCAGCAAGCCTCGAGACGATGTAAATGAATGGAAAGAGGGATGCCCAAACTACCATCACTCTGGCTGCTGGTAACTGGAACCAAGCTCCTTGTCCTCCTCTTCCACGCCTCATCCCTGCGGGCGGCCCCTCATCTCTTCCCTGCCCTGCCTCCTCCCCTGCTAACTCCGGATGGGGCTCTGTTGCTGGGGCAGCAGTGATTTACAACTGCATTTAGCTGAATCTCATCAGAAGTGTGAATACTCCCCTTCGATCTGGCACACATCATCCGAGCTCTAATTATTCACACATTTTGGCAAGCGTTCTGGTGTTCCCCTACCAAGCTCCTAATCCCAGCAGATCAGTTAAAATAAATGAAAGAGAGAATCAAAAGGCACTTTAAAAATTCAACTGTTCTCCAAATGAGTTTGAACAGGCTCCAGATAACTAGTGGTTGCAGCTGACTGGCATTTAAAATATAAGAACCCTTCTGCACACACCCCCCCCACCCCAAGTCCCTTCCTGGACCCCCTGCATATAAGAACATGATTCTCTGCTATTTAAGAGAAACACTTGAGACCAGGGCCCTGACATGTTTTCAATGATTTGCATTAAAGACCAGGAAAATAGAGTCACCATCCCAAGATCCAATCAGTGCCAAAGCAATTCTGCTTCTTCCACATAGGGAATGTGATACCAACCTAGGACTGATGATTACAACTTTCAGAATGCATCTATTAAAGAGCTCCCAAAGTGCAGGAAGTCATTAAGGCAAAAATTAAAGCCATGTACCAAGCTCCGAATTCGAGAAAAGTTTTCAAACACGCACACACACACGAATACACACACACACACGTGCGCACCGAGTACATGGCATTTGCAGATTTAAGGAAAGCAATACATAGAACTTTCCACATTCCTTGCTCTCTCTCTTCACGTGGACTTCTCCCCCAGAGATCCTCAGAGTTTGCTCCATTAGCGCCTTCAACTCTTTGCTCAATAAGACCTTCTCTGTTCATCCCACTTAGGACTGCAAGACTTCTTCCTCTGGCTCCCTGCACACCTTCCACTTCCTTTCCTGCTTTATTTTTTCCTCCTTAGCACTGCTCACTGTCAGACACATCACGCATTTTAGTCGTTTATGCATCGCCTGCCCTTCCCCACCCCTGGAATGTTTTGGCCACTGCTGTCTAGAATAGCATCCCACGTGTAGCAGGTGTCCAAGAAATATCAGTTAATTGAAGACTGAATTCCTCCTGATGGTTGCACGTGTCTGAGACAGAGTCCTAGAGAGCTGCCAAACCTGTACTTTCTCTCTTGACTGAGAACCCTGACTGCGTGGAAGATGCCACGGGTAGGATGAGTAACAAGATTTGGGGGGAAATCATGCATGGGTCCTGAATTCCTGACTCAGCTCTGTCCCTCATGCGGTGGGCAACCCAAACTTCTGTCCTCGCTGTTTTAAAACAAGGAGACGACCAAGAAAAACTATCTTCCAGGATTCTGAGAAAGTCCCAATAAAAGAACACGCAGGAAAGAACTTGGAAAAATTAACTGTACTCTCCATGTGCAAGATGATACTGTTCTTCATAGATATGGCAGTGCTTTCCATCTGACTTTTCCAAAAACCAAGTATTCTCAGTTACAAAGCATAACAAGTATATCTAGCCATGGTCACATGTCAGGGAAATGATGCGATAATTCATCCATTCTCTTCCACTTCAAGAATGTGACTTGCCATAGCACCCTGTGCTATGCACCCTGGAAAGCACCCTGTGCAAAAGCATCAAGAAAGTGACTGTGTGTGTGTGTGTGTGAGTATGTGTGTGAGCACGCATGCGTGTTCACAGGTGTGTGTGCCGAGGTGCCAAGGAGAAGAGACAAGAGCCCTTCCGCACTTCTGCTGCTAACGGTGAAGACTTCCCCCAACCTCATCTCTATGAGAGGCTGGAGGCAATGGAATGTTTCCTGGGGCAGGAAGGTTCTAGATGACTCCTTAGAGAAAGGGGTACTTGAAGTGGTTGACCAAGTGAGTTAGACTGAAGACACAGATTAAGGTTTTAAAATTCTGGTTATTTGAACACTAAGCCCCAAAGGGAGCTTTTCATCTGGTCCCTAGCTTAGTTGGACAGGGTGGACTTTAAATTTGAGCTCTGTGTGTGTATGTTTTTCTAATGGTTATTCATAGGAGAAAAGGTTGCTTAACACTGAGCAGAACTGTTCCCTTGCTTCCCTCCCAGGTGCCCCGGGTAACTGAGAGACTTTTGTACTAGGGTCGGCCTGAGACCAAGGAAAATATCACCCCCACTTGTCTATTTATATAAAATACTCCAACCATTTATATGTCTTTACGTTTCGGGGTAACAGCCACAGAGCATAGATGTTGATGTTTCATGCATGTGAAATAACACAGTAGAAACCTCCTTTAAAAAATTACTTTCTTCGGTGTCACCATGGAAACCAGCCAACATAATCTCTCCACACCTAACTCTGGGGGGTGAGGAATAACAGTGACTGGGGGAAAAAATGAAAACATTGAAACTGCTCATAAATTCTGTTATGTGCCAAAAAATTTAACATGAGACATTTTTCCTCTGCTTTTGGCTGGGATGTCAACCTGTGATGTTTACTTTTTGAACTTTGTTTGATTTTCAAGACTAAAAAAATCAAATTGGGAAGTTTAGTGAAGTTCCTGCTAAGCAATAAATCACTGCAGAGCCTCCAAAGGGACTCCAGCTTGTCCTCGTAAGTGGACTTGAGTTGGAGGCTACACAGAGAGGGGAAATGGCAGCTGGTGGGGATTGACGGGGTCAAGGGCGGGCAGCGGGAGCGTGGGGAACTTGTTAAAAGAGGAAGAAAGATGAAATGAGGGAAGAGGGTAGTCAGTGCTGGTCATTACTAGCCTCCTCATTCAGATTATCACTCTCAACTCTACAGTGCTAGATTCTAGTGTTTTCCTTGCCATGGGTCCCAAACAAGAAGCTCTTTAGGGAGCTGTTTTGGCTGAGTCAACCTGAGATCCACTATGCTTTTCGAGAGCGATGAAAAGACAGAAAGCTCTGTTAGAGTCTGACTATTCATGAAATAAAAGTAATTTTGGAAAAAAAAAAAAAAGAATCCAAACCTAGACTCTGAAAGGAAAGATTAGCAAGATTTACCAATTTGGTATTTGTTTCTTTGAAAACCACTCATGGTTTAAGAAGACAAGCTCCTTAGCGATGACTTCTCCTGAACCTCAGCTAAAGTGCTCCTGGTGGAAATGACATGCTGGTTGCAAAGATCTGCTCTAGAGTGAAGAGGCCCATTTTATTCTGTCCTGAATGCCTAGTTGAAAGATGAAGCTGATTTCAAATCATATCATTCTTTTCACTTATTTATTTACAATTTTAACCTCAGGACTTGCTGCACATTATCCTTACATTTTCGCGGCTGATGTTTTTGGCAGAGACTATTTCTTCTCCTGCCCTATCATCTTATTTTTGTGTGTGTGTGATCAGTGGATTTTATTTAATTGCCTAGAACTGTATCTCAGTTCTAAATATTGTTCCCTTGCCCTAAAAACACCCTAGTAGTAACAGTGCTTAATATATTCTAATACAACGTACAATAAATATCTTTTTTAAAAAAATTAGTAGACCCTTCCAAGAAAGGTTATTTAATAAACTAGTAGAAATAATAGGAAACTAAAGATTGTATATTAGAAGTCACATCCAGGCTAATTCTTCTGCTTTGTTAACCTTCTTCCCAGAGTCTGCTCTGGTCTCTCAATCGTATTTATGTTGATGGAGCACTTTGGGGGAATAAGGAGATATGCTCCTTAACAAATTACAGAAGTAACCTTTTCCCACTAAGAACAGAAAGAAATCCTGTGAGTTGAGCAGAATAAATCTGAGGGAAAACCCTGCAATGGATTCCAGAGAAAGAGTTAGTTGAGAAGGCTCCCTCATACAGCGACCCAAGAAAGATTAGAGTTCAATGCCTCCACATTATCTATCCATCCATCCATTCGACCTTCCTAGCCCATCAGCCACCTAACCCCTCACTGACGTATATGTTCCATAAATGCACAGAAGGGTTGCTGTATGCAAGGCTCTATTCTAGCGCTGGAGACAGGTAAGACACTATTTATTCCCTCACATACCACCAACAGTCACAGGCCCATTTTCACCTTTTCTCGGCTCCTGAAAGAGTAACCTCCCCTTGAAAGTATAAATGTACCTTCTTCCAGACACTATTCCCCGAGTTCCTGGCTCCAAGCAGACACACTTATACACGGAGAACAAGGAGGTGTGCATCTTTATCAGTAATCACTAAGAATGAGCTTTTTAAAAATATATACATTCCGTGGCACGGAAAGAAATGCAGTATGTACAAACGGGAGAGAGAAATTATGTGGGGAGGGCAGATAAACGTGCACAACATGGATAAAGATGCAAAAGTTATTATAATTTATTCATTAAATCCAGCACAAGAGAACAACACTCGCTCAGAGACACCCAACAGAGGGCTTAACTTCCAAGACATTCTTCTTCCCTTGCAGAGTTTCACACGCGATGTCAGTGCGTCCCAGGCCGCTCTGCACTGGTCTCGCGACAAGCCAAGGCCTGTCCTCCTGCCAGGAGGAAGTCGTGCGGTTCACTCAAACAGTAGTTCACAGGGACTTTCCTCACGTGGCCCCCTGTGTGGAGCCCTGGGAGTGGGCACCTCTGGCCTATGGTCTCCGCCGAGTCTGAAAGCAGTTGTGTGACCTTGAGCAAGACCTCTGGCCTTCCCGGGCTTCAGCTTTTCATTACTAAAGAAAATTATCTACTTAGGCCATAATCTAACTCCCAAACACGTGGTAAGGATTATGTGCAGTAAGATAACACATGTAAGGATGTTCTGAAAAAGTAATATAAGTCACAAGAGCCTGATGTTATGCTCACCCGACTAAACTAAATTCCCCACACGGGGGCCTCTGTTCTTCCTTCGTCTTCCCCATCCTTGGCTCAGGTTTTCTGCCCTCTCTTGCCTGCCCCAAAGTCCTAACATGAACGACCGGGACTAGGTGAGCCAGGTGGCTGGATCAGCTCAAAGACTATTTTAGGGAAGATGAAAGCTTCCAATTCATTAAGTAAAAGGTCTCAGAAGCTTGGAGAACCCCAGGTGTCAACTGAGGGTCAGCATACAGTAGCCCCAGCAGGACAATAACCTGCTGCTGTCTGACCCAGGGCGCCTGCAGGAAGTGAGGTGCTTGGGTCTCTACTGGCAGGGACAGGGTGGAGGAGCCTCCCACCAAAATGTGGATGCTGGGGTAGTTAGCCTGAGGAACACAAGGGCTGCAGAAGGCCAAAGGGTCCCACAACCAAGCTTGTGATTTGGAAATACTTCCAGCACTTACTATGTGTCAGGACCCATTCTGTCACCTTTTTAAGCACTTTGAAAGTGTATTTTAATTCTCAACACAACCCTCTGGGACAGGCACTCTCATGTTGCTCATTTTATAGATGGTCACCTGGAGGATGCAGAGGAAACAGAGTCTGGCTGCAGAGTCCCTGCACTTCACCGCTGTGAGATACTGCCTCTCAGATGAACACGGGGTCAGACGGGAAACAGAGAGCAAAGAAGCATCAGTTCCACCAAGAGCAACAAAGAGGAGCCAGGAACTCCGGGTCAGTAAAAGCCTGCGCAGTGGGGGCAAATTCAGATGTAGGACCTTGTCTACATTCTCACGGCTGATAGGTACCAGTGCTGTGACTGGTGGATGAAAGCCTGCCCATACCACCAACCCTCGTCTCTTAAGAGGTTGACCTAAGAACAGGCCACGGTGGGCTCCTGCTGACCTGCAAGCAGTGATGAGCAGCCAAGCTCTGATAAGCATCTTCTGGTGTCAGCATTCAGGCTCATCTGAAAAATAACAGCGCCATTTTCAGAAGCATATGAAATATGGCAAGGATGGTATCATGCTCACTTCTGAGAGCTGTGAGCTGGACTGATGATGAGCCAGAAGGTTGGGAGGGGAGAAATAATGGTCATATTTTTGGGGCTGCAGATCCAGACCTATTGCTGTTATTTACTGGTCTGTGTCCAAAAGTGTTCTGAGGAAATTCCGGTGCCCTGAATGTGGGGTGTCATGGCGCATGTGGTGACCTGCCCTTAACTTTGGCATCTACTGGTCATATGTTGGGGACTGTGCTGGTGTAAGTCACAGTAAGCCGGGTTGTGAACATGGGCCCTGGGTCACTGTAGAGAGTGACAATTCTGGTTAGAACCTGGTTGCAAGTAATGTTTTTTGCTTATTACTCTAAGTGCCTCTCCTGACACCCCCCAAAGCCACAGCTAACTAGGAATTCTAGTTATTTACAGCCCGGGGTCTTCCCCCGCTTGCTGAATTTCTATCCTGGCTATCTGTTTAAGGCCCAGAAGGTCTGTACTGATACTACCTTACTCATTCTCGATCGATTGGTATTTGTGTGTTTTCTTCCCTTGTTCACTGTAGCTAAGGGTTTCTCGATTTTGTTGATCTTCTCTAAGAACCAATTTCTTTTCAAGATTTTATGTTTAAGTCATCTCTACATCCAACGCGGGGCTTGAGCTCACAACCCTGAGATCAGGAATCACATGCTCTACCGGCAGAGCCAGCCAGGTGCCCCTTCAAAGAACCAATACCTGTCTTAATTTTTCTTTATCATCTGTTTTCTATTTCGATAATTTCTGCTATTTTCTTTATTATTTCCTTCCTTCTTCTTAATTTGGTTTTGTTTATGTCTTCTTTCCCTAGTTTCTCATGGTGGAACCTAGGTCACTGAGGTCAGGCCTTTCTTCTATTCTGATACAAGCACTGAAAACTATTAATTCCTCCCTGGGCACTACTTCAGCTGAGACCCACAGATTTTAATATGCAATATTTTTATTATCCTTTAGTTTAAAATATTTTCTAATTTTTCTTCTGACTTTCTCTTTGACCTATATTTAGAAATATGTTGTTTAATTTCCAAATAGCTGCAGTCTTTCTGGATATCTCATTGCTCTTGATTTCTAATGAACTCCTTCTAGCTTCAAAGCTAGATCAAATATTTCCCTACCACCACCACTCCCCAGAATCTTCCTTTCCCTTGGGTTGGGATTAGACCATAAGCTTCATGAGGACAGGGGTCATGCCCACTTATTTAATGCTCTGTCTCCCAAAGATTAGTTCAGTGCCTGCCCTACATCATATACTCAATGAATATTTGTTGAGGGGTTGACGACTTCTTCTTCTATGATTTCTAAACCCTTCGTTACCGTCTATGTAACTAAACTAGTTACCGAAGTACAGGTCTGCCCCACTAGAATGGGAGGCTGGGCACAGCAGGAGCCTGACTTCTAAAGTTTCTCCAGGGCTTAGTCTACAGCTGACAAACTGGGGGCCTTTTATGAAAGGACATCTAAGCAACAGTTCTATACGAAAAATCTCTCAATCTTTTGTCCCACGGATGGGATGTCTAATGGGACTCTGGGTTTCAGTGGCATTGATGGCATACCCGATGGGCTACTGAACAGTAGACACGGGATGGGAAGAAGTCAGTTTCTCCTGATACGACAATGTGCTCCTACTAGTAATCAAAGGCATTCATCCAGTTGCCCCTTTCTTACGACTGTGAGGAACATCAGAACTGCATTTGTGTTTTTCTAGTAACTTTCTTTAAACTCGTAATATTTAGTAATCCTCCTCAGCCTCGTATTGATTAACTGGTTTCTCCCAGACTGAGTTGTTTTGGGTCTCAATGTATCTGTGTTTTTTGTTGATTTCTTCAAATACATTTTCAAAGTAGATTGATCATGTAATCAATCAAACAGGCTGTCAATGAAATTTTGCTGAACAGGACTGTCATCATCCCATTAGGGAGTTAATTAGAAATCTCATCTTCCAGTGGCTGGTGAAAATGGGAACTCTTCCTATGTACTTGGGAAGGTTATGGGAAAAAGGTACCCCGGGACATAGGTGGGAGTGAGGGCAGGAGTCAGCTAGTTTGGTCTCTCACCTCCGGAAGCCCTGGGCTGGGGCCCAATTAATTGGTTCCAGTGCTTCCTTCTTCCCCGAAGGACTACATTCTGCCCTCAGGCTGTCTAGAAAGGCTGAAAAGTCCTCGTCGGCAAAGGGATGAGAACGTCTGGGAGCAGGAAGACACAGGAGAGCAAGGATGACCGCGAGGCTTCAATCAGGCTGCCCCAAGACGACAAGTGAGATCCAGCCAAAGCGCTGAGGACAGCAGGTTGCTGGGAGAGAGGGACACACACAGGTCTGGAGCTGCGGGTTTGGGGACGCAGAGGTCTGACCTAGGGAAAGGACACCAGGGCTCGGAGGTCAGGGAAAAGGAGGCGAGGAGCACCACCACGACGGCAGACACGGGCCGGGCCCAAGCAGGACTGGTCTCAGACCCATGAAGGCAGGGAGCGGGGGACGTCAGTGTGAGAAAGAACCCCTGGGGCGCCCTCCCTCGGCTGGGCTGCTGGAACGGTGGGAGCCAACCAACTGACAGAGGCAGCGCTGCCGTTCAGAATGAGACCCATGTGCGCCCAGAGCTCTGGCTGCCCCCAGCACTCCTCAGCTTGGAGGTGAAGAGCAGGACAGAGGGTTCATGGAGGGACTCCCCAGCCCTTTAGGACAAGAAGCCTTCTGGCCCGGATGCCCGGGTGGTCTGGCACTCAAGACCGGGGCTCCTTGCCTTGCACAAAGGCTCCCCCGGGGCCTGCAGGGCAGCCGCACTGGGGAGAGAGGGCTCTGGCGGTGTTTCAGGGGTGAGCCCTGCTTCAGGCAGGCAGAGCTGGTGCAGCCCGTGAGGTCTGAGGGCATGATCCCTCCACAAGGGACCTGCCTCCTGGAACATCACCGTGCCAGCCTTCCGTTTCCCACAACAAGCACCAGGGCTCCTCCTCGGCCCTATTTTAACGGTTAAAGACATGCACACCAAATGCTTCCTAATTACTACTTTCATGGCAGATGCAGTCATTTCCTTGGATTTTACTGCCATTAGTTTTCCTCACCGATTTATCCTTAGCTACTCTCCTTGAATCTTGCTTGCCTCCCCTGAGCCTTTTCCTCCTCGCTCCTCATGGCTTGTCAGCACGCCTCCAATCCCCAGGAGAGATGGAAAGCCTTGTAGAGCCCACTGCGCAAACACACATTCCTATTCATTTATCACATTTAGCATGCGCACTTCCACTCTCATCAAAACCGGCCCCAGCTCGCTAACTCATTTCCCTCTCCCAATTACAAATTAGTCCATTAGGCTGTCTGCAGTAGGCCCTCTGTTGCATCTTGGTAATGGCTTCTGAGATTTCCATCATAATCGTAATGGCTCCCTATGCAGCCATGAGGGCAGATGGAGGCCGCTAGTGGGTAATGAGCTATCACGCTACCAAAGGGCACAGCCCTGGGCTCATTATTTAGTCTTGGCTGTTTTGTGAAAACAACAAGAAAGGTAAAATGCTGAAGGGAACACTTTAGCATATTAAATTAACACTTCTTGAAAATTCTCTCTGTAAACATGCCATATTTTCCCTTTGTGCAACATCCCCAGTGCTGGAGCACACTAGGGAGGGCTGTGGGAGGGGGGCCGGGGGGGCGGAATGGGGGAGATGGCGAGGAAAGAGGAGGGAAGGAGGGGGATGGGAGGGAAATGAGCCCCCAAAAGGGGGCAAAACATGGCACTTGAGAACCTTTCACAGCATGCTGGAGGCACTCTTCGCTCACCAGCTACTCTCCTCTCACGAACGTTCCTGCCCACGCCTCCATTCCCCAGACAGAGAGGGGCCGTCACCAGCAGCTAGCCTCGCTTAATGATGCTCCATCACTTAAAACCAGCTTGTCACCATAGCCACAATGAAAGGCCCTGCAGAGCCCAGACCAGGTACTGTCTGCTACAGTTTTTTAAGTGATGCCATTCTACATTTTTTTTTTTGAGGGAAAATATAGAAACAACAAAACAAATAAACACAAAACCAAAAAACCCACTACCACCACCACCACTGACAAGAAAAATCCCTGATGCAGATACTACTATCCCAACATCTGACAACAGGTCACATTTCTTAGATACTAACCATAGCCTGGCCCTGCACTAAGCATGTTACAGCCTACTGCTAGCTCCCTCCGCCTTCCCAAGGTCCCTATGTGACAGGCTAGGATTGATGAAGAAGCCAAAACTAAGCCATGTTTGGTAAGTACCCTGAGGGCACAGGGAGAGCCGGGATGTGAGTCAGAGTGGTGTCACTCCTCAGCCGCCCCCCTCCACCTGTGTTCTGCGGGGCCCATGAGCCTCCCCGGGCAGAGGGCCATAGCACCTGATCCTTCTCATGCTGACCCCCCTCTAGTCTCCAGGGGCACTGACCCCGTCACCCCCTGCCTCTCGACCCCCCACCCAAGCCTCGTGCCCATCTCTGGTAAGGTTCACTGGACCGAGGCTGGCTCCTGACTTAAGAGGGTCCTTTCCTGATGTTATCAATTCTGGCGAAACAGTTTATCCTCAGTGAGCTGCCCTCACCCCCAACGCCACCCCCCAGGCTCAACAAGGCTACTTCTTCAAGACTCGGCAGGCTTTGGGGGCTGGCCCGTAGTCTTTCATGCAGAGTTGATTCAGATTGCTCAGAATGTCTCTGAGGTAGCTGCAGCTGCACCCTGTCATGGAGATTTAAGTGCCGGCACCTTCTCTGGACAGAAATGACAGTAACTGTAAGCGCCACTATGAGGAAAAAGCTATGGGAACAAAGGGGGGGGGGTGGTGTCTCTGCTCGGAGCCGCTTCTGGCAGAGGAGAAGCCCGCAGCGGTTTCAAGGAAACACAGGGGTGAGTCTGGAGGAACCACGGGTACTTCTATTGGTAAAAGTACAACAAATAATAACACGGTGGAGCTATTTTCAAAAGCCTTTTCTTTCCGCTTTCAAAGAGGCATCCTAAACCTTTCCTAAAGGGCCGGCGGATGAACCAAAACCTATCATCCCATCCTGTTTTTATTGGCCCTTAGATCTGCCTGGGTACTGCTTCCCTCTGAAGGGCTGGAAGGGCTTCCCCATCTTCTACCTCATTCACCCCACGATGACACTGTGAGCCAACCAGGGGGGGCCGTAATGATCCCCAGGACTCACACCAGGGAGGTAGCTAGCTCATCTGAGAACCAGAAAGAGGAGTCCCTGACTCCCAGTCAGGGGCCGGCCTGGCCACCCCACAGCTCCCCTCGAGCCTCTGAGGCTCTAGAAGCCACACATGCTCTTCCAAATAAATCCCCCAGTCCTACTCTGGTAACGAAACACAAGGTCGGTTTAGAAAAGCCTGCCTTTCAAAGAGGGAAAACGGCCCAAGCCCAGAGTTCAGGATGGGTCTGGTGGTAAGCAGGGTGGGGGGCCGGTCAACTTTGCTAGGCTGCAAAATACAAATTTATGAGCTGTTTTTGTTAAATTCCGATATGGATTTTTGAAAACGAAAAGGATGGATGGGTAGATGGCAGCGAAATGTTTAATCAATGTCATAAAATATAACATTCATTGGGCTTCTAAAATGAAATTAATAATCTGTGTAGAAGTATCATTAGGAGATAAGTGACATTTCAGGCTTTGATTTGCAACTTGCAACAAATCTTACTTCCATATAATTCAAGCTTTTGGGGGATATTCATCATTATTAAAAAATACCCAAACCTTTGCCCCTTTGCTTCACCACCGGGTCTTTCTTTCCCTTCAGGGTAGACCACTAAATAAAAAAGGATACATTATCATATACATGCTTTAAATTAATCAAGACGGAAATATCATATTTAAATTAAATCAGGGATTTCTCACTTGCTGCTTATCAGGGGAACTTAGCTATCTGTAATACGGTTTTTTTTTTTTTCCCTCCCTTTATCTGAGACATGGGGCTTGAGCCAATGAGACACCTCACTTTCACTCAGAAGGCTTAAAGCAGGGCATAGAGCGAAATGCTGTTCTCCTACATAAATCCTAGAACTGTAAAATAATATTTTAGAGCTGAGAGGGATGCTAAAATCACCTAGCCTGAGCTCTTCATTTTACAGATGAGGAACCCAGTTCCAGGGAGAGGGACACAGTGACAAACTAGCGCGAGCAGGCCAGGCTTAGAACCACGCTGCTTTCTCCACTCCACACTAAGGAGCCATGCTCCTCCCCTCGCTTTGAAACCCAATCTCAACTGGGGGCGGGGCGGGGGGGGCCGCGGGGAATGGAAGCTGGACTCTTAACAGATCTAAGTCATTGGCATTCATGGGCATTCAGAGTCTATTTTCTTTTCTTTTTGTTTTATTTCAGGTTATTCTGGAGAATGGAAGGAGAGGGGCATGGCTACCTGGCGATCAGGAGAAGAACGAGGCTCTCAATCCCTGTGCATCACCCTCACAGGTAAGCTTTGTATAAGTTCATCTTCATTCAACAGTCCTTTGCTTTTTACGGAAGCAAGGGAGGGGGGCTCAAGGGGGGGGGGGGGGGGGGGTGCCTTGCCTCTTCTAAATAAATCGGAGCACATAGGAAAACACAGTCATAAGCTGCCCTAGATGGGAAAGGCCAGCAGCAAAGATCTCAAAGTCAGGGGGCCCAGAGGGATGGTATGCCCATCTATCCTGACCCTCTGTGAGTGTGAGCCCCAACTCCCCCCCACCACTGTCCTTCTCACACACCAAGAAGAGGCCATGCAGAACTTCATACACAAAAATACTCATTAAACAACCCATAAAAAAATAGACCACATGTGACATGCCCCTAACTGTGAGTTCCGCGTAATTATCCCTCTTTCAATAGATGAAAGTATAATTCTATACTTAAGAACGAGAGGCATACATATTTCTGTCTCTACCTGTCTACCTTTCCATCTGTCTGTCTACCTTCCTCCCTTCTGCCACTTCAGAACAACAGGGGAAAAAGCAGAAATGGGGGTGGGGGTAGCATAAAGGATACCCTTTAAACAACCCATTTTAAAGCACAGAACTTCTTTCAGGATCCATGTAGACTTTGGGACGGGAGTAACAAAAATCAGGACAGTTTAAGTGTGCATCTCTGAAAACACAGTAGTCAGAGCCAAGAAACTGTGATCTTTACACCATCTGCAGAGGTTCTCCCCACCCCCACCCGAGAAATGTTCTTTGTCCAGAATGGCACACTGTAATCTTGTGGGATGAGAGCCTGGCCCCCAGCCCCTTGTTGCAAAGAAAAGGTGTTTAAGTAAAACAGCAAATGTCCAAAATGTGCAGTAACAGTGTAGGGGCCGTTTGAATACATAAGTCTGCTTTTTATGGGTTGGAGAACATCCGTGTGATTCTCATGCATATTCTCTCTTGCACTCTCCTTCCGGCCCCTCCCCCCCCATATTCTTTTCCCTTGCTTGAACTCTTAGCTAATTGCCCTTAGTTAGCATCTTTCCTCCCTTTCAGACTGCTATGGGGGCTCACTGGATGAGACAGCCACGTGAGTTTACGAGGATAGGATGCCCCAGAGGTGGTGGGTAGGGCGACCGGAGCCTAACGTGCGATCCAGGGTGTCAGTAAGCCCCTGTGCCCTTACGGCTTTGTTCTCCAGAGGTCTTGGGGAGGAAAGCTTGATGTGTCTCACTTAGCATTTCCTCTTAAACCCCTGAAATTTCATTACAATCATTTATCTTCAAAGAAATCAAAACGCACCCCCGACTCCCCTCCTATGGAAAGGTTAGGTCTTTGCTCAAGCCTACGGACTTTAACCTCATAAATATTCCCAGCTATAAGATCTTATTAAGAAGGTATGTCTCCCAGGAGCATAAAACCATCAAGCTGTAAATTTTATTTAATTTCCCATGAGATCTTATGGCCTCATACATATAATTAGAGTGCAGTATAGAGCACTTTTTTGTGTTTTGTCAATAAATCACCAGGGAACAATCAACGTTTAAGAGGACAAGCTTTAATGATTTTTCAGACCCCTAAGCAATCGTGCCTTCACAATGGCAAGCCAGTCTTTAACCTCATCTAACTAGGACTGTGGACTGTGGCGTCAGATAGGACCCCAAACACTTAATCCTATTAGATTCCCCAGCCCAGACAATCACGGCAGAACACCCAAGGGACGTATTGATTTTGATGTGGCCGACAGAAAAGACAAGCCGACCTACCGACAGTGCTTTATTAAGTGTTTACAAATTAAATATCTGGAGGTCGGCAATAGGCCTGGCTCTGTTAAATGGGCCGGTGTGAGACGTGTGCGCTGGACCCACAGGGCACGTGTTGACTCTGAGGAGGCTTGTGGGGAACAGCCAGGCAGGCCCAGGCCTTGACTGCAGAACCAGCCTTTTTGGAAAGTCAGGATGCTTGCGAGAGAAATCCTGTATGGCTGGTTTGTTGTTGTGGTTAAGCTCGCTATGACCATAAGCACATGATGTGGCATTTAGTCACGTCAGAAAATGCCTGTCAGATGAAAGAACAGACTTCTGTCTCCCTTGGTGAGGGCTCCAGAAGTCAGATCCTGGTTCCTCTGGCTTTCTCTTCATACTGTGCTTTCTAAGCAAATCTGCAATCCAGCACATAAATCAGGCGCCGTCAGTTTCGATTTGGCTTGATGGTCGAACCAGGTTAACCGTTTTCCTTGTGTCCTTTCTTTGCTCAAAAATATTTAAAAGGCTCCAAATTTTGTAGGTAGGCATTTGACGCTTGTCACAGTCCCTACAGGGCATTCCCTTCACGATGTTCTTCAGCACGGTCTCTCTCACTCCCCTAAATACACCTCAGAGCTACCTAAGTGTGTGGTTCCAACAAGAACAATGCAATGCACATGTTGCCAAGGCCCTGTCTTTCCTCAGCAGCTCCCCTAACCTCAGTCACTGCTCCCTGTCCCAGTGAAGCTACCCAAATCCCCCCAGCCCTGAGCCTGCTTGCATTTCTCCTCCTCCTCCAAACCATGTGCTCGGAGCTCCTGGCTCCCTCGCACCATTTTCTGGAGTCCATCAGGTTTTCCTGCGTCTCTCTGTTCTCCCAACTAGACCACGGTCCTGGAGCTTCCATTGCACTCCTTGCCCTGCTCGCCTTCCACCAATGGGGTGGGGGGTGGGGAGCCTGACACAGAATAAGGCTGTGGACTGACTGGCTGGTCAGGTACCCCTCAGGTCTAAGAACCATCTCGTCTCAGTTTTCTGGTCACCCGCATCTTCCAAAGATGCTCAGGAAAGGACAATGGTAAGAAGACGGAAGTGGGCCCCTCTCCGGGGTTGGTTCAGACTGACAGGCATTTGCCCAAAATGACAAGAGAGGATTGGCACTAGGTCAGCCCTCAGGATTTGCTCTGTTTTGTGACTTTATGATCTGTTATAACAAATGTCCATGGATACAGCCACCTATGTTGGCAAAATCACGTACCTTATTTTACTATTGTTTTCTGAGCTATGTCTACCTCAAAGCCTTGAATTAACCTTAAAATGGCACTTCTGCTGAGGTGCATGTGTAAAACTTAAGTGCAACTCAGTGTGCCTGAGGACCTGGCTTACACACCTGGGTCAAAGTCTTCCATGTGCGTGCATGTACACACACGTGCGTGCGCAAACATGCTGAACGGTAACTGCTACACTTACGTTTTTCTTGATCTCACTTGAGAGAGGTCCAATCCAACAGAGCAATGGAGGCTAAAGACAGCTGTGGTGAGAAAGACATCTTTCAAGATAATCTGGCCCATTGCCTGTGTGCAAACAATCCGATATTCTTTCCAAGGGTTTTCGGGCAGTGGACAGCACCCTCTGGCTCAGACATCACAATCTGACATTTTCCGTGAGGAAAGTCAGTACTTAGCCCGGTACCTGGGCACACAAGGAAGGCCTCAAAACAAGTGAGCTGTTCTGATTTTTATCATTTTCATTATACTTTTCTGTCCTGCGTTTATCTTTCATCTTTGTATATCTCGGTCTTTCTAGACCCGGGGCGTTCCAAAGTGAGCTGTGACAAGCTGATTTAGGGTTAGCATGGTGGTGCAAGGGAGCTCCGGCCACTCAAATCCCCACCTCTATTTTATAGATCAGCCTTCCATCCTATGTTCAGTAGGTAAAATGAGTTTGAAAACCCATGCCCTAGACCAGGGGTCTAGTCTTTGGCATCATTTTTTTTAAGAACTCAATGAACAAAGAGTCATTCGGCAAAAATGATTTATGTGGGTGAACTGAAAATCAATCTACATTATGGGAGAAAAGTTCTTCCATGCATCATTATTAATTTCTGCCTCCCTCCCCGTACTGTGTCTAGGCTCCTCACAGAGGACAGGGCTTTGTGGTTTGACACTGCTGACTTTGGGGAAGTGGCATGTGTGGGACATGTGACTGGTGTGGTTTGGGGAGAAGGGCCAGGGCTCACTGTCCTCAAGAAAAGCTTCCTGCCTCAGAGTATGCCCCTGAAGGGTCAGGGGCGGTGCTGGATTTCAGAATCAAGCTCCATAAAACAAATGGCTGCAAATGGCCTTTTCCCAATCTTACAATGCAGTAATTCATAAAACCCTCTAAGGGAATTTTTATGGCTTTCTATTAATGTTCATTTAGGAAAGAAGTGAAAAGGGCATCATCAAGATTTTAAAAAATCATTAAAAGGGGTCCTCACTTGGGTTAATAGTGATACCTTAGCACAAAAAATGCACTGATATACCATAAAAGTTGTTCTAAGATACTATTTTTTCATCATTTTTATATGACCTCCTTTTTGTCTGCACTTAACTGCTGAGATAAAAAAGTAGACTGGGTAATTAAATTTTCTCTTCATTTTCATTTTCATCTTAATTCAATAAATATTAATCAAGTATTTATAATATGCCAAGTACTGTGGGAAGGGTCTGGCGACATAATACCTAATCTCTACTTTCAAGGTGCTCAAAGTTTGTAAATTCATTAAAAAATTAAACAACTAAAATTCATAATTATCTGTGTACATGTGTAATCATTTATGATGCTCTTGCCTGTACCGACTATAATTTGATTTTGAGAGTCTTGTAGCCAGTTTGTTATTTAAAAATCTAGAACAAAAGTTAAAAAAAAAAAAAAGAAAGAAAGAAACAATGAGGAAGATGCCCCTCTGGTGGGAAGGCCTCCCTCTCTGCGCCAGAGGGCGATACAGTCTCAAGCAAGTAAGAGAGGGGGCCATGGGGGTGTAGTCACAGGGGCACACACAGGTAAGGAAGGATAAATAGGCTAGAGGGGGAGAGTAAATTAAAACAGAAAAGGCAGGGAGAGGGGGTGGGTTTCTGAGCAGGCTCCCGAAAGTGAAGCATGGAGTTCACTGCGGATGGTGGGTTCACATGATGCTCCCCCCTTGAAAGGAAATGCGTCTGTCTAGCAGAGCACTGGAATGGGAGTGAGGCCTCCCTGTCCAGAGAGCAACCCAGCTAGCGTGATGTCAGAACCAAGACTACAGAAGGAGGATACGCAAGACATTTAGCAGCTGCTATTTTGGGGTGGTGGGATTACGTGTGCTCTTTACTTTCTTCTCTGTACTTATCTTTGTTTTTCCTAAGGAAAATACGTTACCTTTCTAAGAGAGAAGCCGCATGGGTGATTTTTCAAAAAGGGTAATGACCAGAACAACGAAAGAGAGAAAGGAAGAAAAGGAGATTGGGTCCGCAGAACAGTCCAAGTCATAATAACGTCCCTCCGATAAAGGGATGTTCCTTCCTCACACTCTCCAGTCTCTTGCTGTGCACAGTGACGATTCTCCCACACTTGCTACTGTACCAAGGGTCAGGGCCACGGCTCAGGGATCCTCACGCGGTGGGGCCAGCAGCCGTCAGACCCTCAGACCAACACTGCCGACTGGGGGCAGGTTTGGAGGGAAGTGGAAAAGAAACAAGATGGTGATAGGACCAAGTTTTCCCCATGACAATGCAACCTCTTTGGTGCCTGGGAGGGGCGTATGCTTATTTCTCGCTGTTCTGTTGTTTCTGAGCCTGGGGAGGGAAACAGACTTCGTGGCCGGCCAGGGCACTCGGGGCTGGGAGGCCCTTTAGTCCCGTCACCTGACCATCACAGAACTTTCCCAAGTACTTTAAGTATGTTAATGATCCAAGATTTAATCTATATTCTTACCCAGCTTGCACAAACCTATAAATAGGCTCATCTCAGGGTTATCGCTGTTATAAATTAATTATGGAAATGTCAACCAAATCAGGTAAGTGCCAGCCAAGTAATGGGAGGGCAGTGATCCACTGAGCAGAGGGCAGTTCTGAGGATGCCCTCTGTGCAAAGTTCACAGACTCTGGCCGGGTTCCCTCGGCTCCCAAGGAGCTTAACCTTGAACAAGACACTCAAAGTCCATTTCCTCCTGAGTCATTGAGGGAGGCTGGAAAAATGACTTTTGGACGCACCTCTTTTGACTAACTTTGTGCCCTTCCTCCTCGCATGACCTGCCCTATCTTTCCCCTGCCTGGGAATGGGTCCACAAATTTGACAGGCCTGCCTTTCTTTATATGAGAAGACAGGTATCTTGGAGCTTATCTGCACGGGGCTGATGTTGGTTATGCTTCTGCCCCTCCTGGATCCTGCTGTTGGGAAGTGAAAATTATGGCTGGAAAAGGAAGAAGTGAGTAAATCCTGGCTCATTAGAAAGGAAGGTTTTCTACAGAGGACACCACTGTTCCCATCAGGCCTGGAGCCAGCCTGGCACTGTCCAAGGGTACGAGGGGGTCAAAAAAAATAGTGTATTTTAGACAACAATTTATTTCTACAGGTCAAAGTGGCTAGATTTTATCCAAACAGTGCATCTTCTAGGACTCATAGGAAGCCCAGAAAAGGCATAGCATTGTCCCCCAAAGGGGGAGGCTGTTTCCATGCAGTTAACTACTCCCCACTGGGGAAGAGTTCGGGGTCTCCAGTTTTAACTGTAATTTCAAGTTCTATGGCTCAGGCAGGGATAGAAGGGTATCATCACAACCAGGTACTGTGGTTAATGTAAATCCTCACAACAACTCTCTGAGATGGACATTATCATCCTCGTGTTACCAATGAGAAAATAGGCTCTGAGAAGTTATCCAACTTGCTGAAGGCTACAGAGCTTGTCAACGGTAGACTCAGAACGTGAGCCCAGGCCTAGGACGACAGAGACAGTTAATGATAATGCAGGTGGATCTATTGTAGTCTGAGCACCTTGAAAGGTCATTTCCTCAGCCTTCTGACCTCAGGAAGATGAGTACCTAAATCAGATGGGAAGTTCATCTTCCCTTGGAAATCTGTAGAACAGTCCAGTCAGCAGAGGCCTTCGAGAAACTTACGTGTACTTTTATGCCACTTAATAAACGACTAGCATGCGACACCTTTTAGTCACGTACGGGTCGGGGGACGAACTGTCTTTGGACAATTCCTTTCTGATGCAAACACCAAAGTGTCATCCCTGCTCCAGAGACTGTTTATCTCTGATCCTGTTTCACGGCAGTAAGCCATACAGTTAACCTTCCTTAATACACCTGTGGGGCTGGTACTATGCTGTGGGGTTGGGACTATGCAGGGATGAGGAGCGGTGGGACAGAAGTGACAGAAGAGGCTCTGAGCCACTGCAATACAGTGTGGGTCTCCTTCTGGGGCACGGGAAGCTTTTGAACTCTAGCACTGCCTCAGACAAGTCACTCATCCTCATTCCCCGGGCAGGGAACGGAGTCTAAGAATGCCTATGGCCATCTACTTTACAGACTTGTTATGGGGATGGACGAAAACATGCAAATTGTCATGATCATGCTCCTTGGTCCTCATTCCTTTTGGGGCAGACATCTGACATGGAATGGTATCGTTCCTCTTCCTGTCACTTGGTCATAGCCCCCGCAGTCCCCATTAGACGATAAATTCCTTGAGGGTAGGGGTCTAATTTGCACTTCCTGTGCTCCTTGACACATTCAGCAGAGCAATTTATTGACTAGTAGCATATTTCTTTTCAAATGGACTTAGTAAGGAAGTCATAATTGAACACCGCTCTATGGAGCACTGTGGGGAAAATTAACAAAGTCTATAAATCACTGAGAGCTATGGGAGACAATAAGTATAAGATGTGGTCCCAGGCATTTAGGTCCTGCAGTGACCTTCAGAGTCCTTCACAGTCTTTCAGGGCTGTGACCACGAATGTGAGGAGCACAGACTAGAAAGAAAACCAGTCAACATTATGAAGGCACAAAGGTGTGCAGAGAATGCTGTGATTTACCAGACAGGAGGGCAGATCACTCCCTGCCCAGGGACACTTCCCTGGAGAAGGCGGGAGGCAGCGCAGAGCAGGAAGGAAAACCAGAACTGGATTCAATTTCACTCACAAACGTCTCAAGACAGTCCCGCCCCTCCCCGACTGCGAAGTTACTGCACACTGGGGACAGGTAAGCTTTGTCTGCCTCTGAGGAAGGCTGAGAACTGGCTCTCCAGCAAAGGGGGAGACCGTGTGTGGACGGGAACCTCTGCACATCAGACTGGCAAATAGCCAACACGCCAGGCAGAGATTCCAAGGGCTTTAGGCCGGCCTCTGAACACCTTCAGAAACAGAGCCAACCAACTAAAGGCAGATCCAAAGGTCACCGCCCTCTGGGGGAAGGCTGCAGGTCCCACTTCTGTGGGATGGAGTCCGGCCCTTGGACCTCCCCAAAGAGTTGGAGCCAGACCTAAAGTGAGGGAAGGAAAACCTCCCATTTCCTGATCAACAGCTTCTTGCCATAAAGTACTTTGGATCTGTTTCCTGGTTCTCCACAGTGGGTCCTAACTTAATGGGCTTTTCCTGCATGAGCTCTGACATCTCTAGGGATGTCACTGACAGGGAGGGAATGTCACAAAAGGCTGTAAAATAGTGATCGTGAACAAGGGCTTCAACTTGAATGCCCACCCTGAAGTGTGCTGCTCCTAAACATGATGAATAAAAGAGGTTAAGTGTATGGGAGTTGTATATGCCTCCGTGGGTGGTGATACTTATATATCCCTTATCACAAAAGGTAAGAAGGCTGGATATAGAGACATATAGAATCCAACCTTTCAACAGATGTATCATGGGCTCTAAGTGGTGAGTGGGGTGTTTTGGGGGGGTGGCCTTCTACCACAAAGAGAAGGAAACTGCTTTCCTCTGGGAGACTCTGGGGTCTGCCTTTGGAGCATCAGGACCTGTGGGGGGTCCCCTGGGAGGCTGCAAATACAAGTGATAACTGCGGGTCCAGAACACGGGGTGGGGAGGCAGCGCAACTGGCCCCCCAGTGAGAGTGGGTAAATGCTACCTTGAGCGTCAGATTTCCTAATTACGTGTTACCCTCTGTGATAATTTTGTGGCCCACAGCCTTTAGATCAGTCTTATTTAAATGCCCCAGCCTGTTCTCTACTGCACTGTTTATAATTAGAGCAGCTTTTGATGCCAAAGTGCAAATGGGGTGGGAGAGTCCCTCGAAGCCAGCTTGGAACGAAGCAGATGATTCCTGCAGGATCCCTGAGGCCAAGGTGAATCTACAGACAGAAGAGTGTGCTCCAGCAGCTTTTTAACACCTGGAATGTCTTCCTCCCTTTGCCAGGCTTGAAGGAGCAGGTATGGTTTTATCAAGGGGGCTGGCAGATTTTCTTGAGACATGGGGTCTGGTCACACATGGCCCTCACCTTTGAGAGACATGCCTGTGCCCAATACCTAACGGAGAGCACGGCTGATGCGCTCTGAGAACTCTACAGGTTCCAAAGAGAAAAGGGTGAGCCAGCAGTGTCTGTGTGGCCCTGTGCTTATGGAAGGCATTTATGGAGCCAAGCCTCCCCAACAGGATATGAGAGGCCCAGGCATATTCTTCGGCAACTCAGCTTCGTGCCATTTCATTAAAATCAAAACAAAGTATCACCTCATCATCATGCCCTTGGTTCTGGACTCTTAAAACCAGAATCAGGCTGCAGTCGGCACCCAAACTGACTTACGGAGTCCACGGAAACTGATAAAACTCGTATTTTGTAGTGACCTGGTGAGGAATGGCTGCTCATAAACAGAGGAGGGATTTGCTAACTATGCAGGTTTGCTGCCAGGCCATTATGGCTTATTTAAAACAGGCGAACGCTGACTCTGGTTACATGCTGAAATTCATAAAACTTTTGAACGTGTTATGTTAGTCTTATAAAATTGGAATGTATGTGTACAGTATATTTTAAAGACTTTCAAATATTAAGCATTTCACACAAGCTGCGAGAAATGCTCAGCTCCCCTCCCCCTCCTTCCCGTCCTCCCTATTTCGGCATCAAATGTTATTCAAGGATAATGAAAACCAGAGAAGTCTATGCCTGAATAACTAGGTTGTCTAACTGCATTACAGTAAAATGAAAGATCAGACTGTGGTTGCAAAGAGCCAACTTAACAGCTACAGAGCCTCAGGAAGGACATACATCTTGTAACCAACGAAGTTTACCGATGTAGCTCCCTTGATACCTGATTCAGTGCCATAGCTCTGGTGAGAGAAATTTAATTTCTCTCCGGTGAACCCCACAAGGATGGTATTCAACTGGAGGGGTTACACCTGACACAAAACAAGGATCGGAGGCGGCTTTCTGTGACGTCTAATCCAATCAGAGATGACAGAGAGGTAAGAACAGGAGGTAGCCAGACCTCAGAAACTAATGCTTTTCTCCAAATATGCCTGTTTCTACTTACAGATATATTGCCCTAAAAATGCAGACTAGCATGATGAGATCTTGATTCTGGATGGTGAGATTCTCTAAAGCTTTTAAGCAAAGCTTTCCTCATTGTGGTTCCAGCGTTCTTATCCCTGTTAGTTTGCTAACGCATCTCTAGTGGTTGGAAATTATTTTACGGAATGTTTTAGTATACTTAACATGTAGATAAAATGTCCACAATCGGTTACCCTTATAAACATGCTGACTCTGCAGGTTCACCAGTTAGCAGCGACTGGGTGAGCCTCATGGCAGGAGACAGCTCCTCTATAATGCTCTGCCATGTCTGGAGGTTGTATAGTTACTTCTAGAAACAAAACCAAAAACAAACCAAAAAATTACAACAAAATCGTAAAACAAAACAAAACAAAAAAACAAAAGGAAAAAACCCAAACAACTTGCCTGCTGATATATAAGTTAGATTTGGCTAGGGATTCTGATTTGGGGTTCTTTCCTATAGATCAACAACCCCGCGGTCCATCAGTATGCTCTCAGGAATGGGACTAGGGTGGCAGGTGGCACACCACATAAATGCTTTAGCACAGGACTCCAGGACCATCCAATGGTAAAGAGCAGCACAATGTTCTTCATTTTGTTTTCTACAGTTTCAAGTTTAATGGGCGCCATTTTGAATGACCAACACCCACAGTGTGTAGGAGTAAAGGGCTGGTATTAAGGTTCATTTTTCTAGAAACCAGACCACTGTGTCCTAGCCCAGATGAGGAAGTGAATATTCTGGTGCTTTGTTCAGGGCAATGCAAGGCAGCTTTAGCTGAGATGACAGAGCCTCTGCCCTCACCCCCTACTGCTCCTGTTCTCTCTCTCACACCCAACTGCAACCCCACAGGCCTGTTGGCTATTCCTCAAACACGCCATGTATGCTCCTACCTCACGGCCTTGCATTTCCTGTGCAGTCTGTCGGGAACTTTGCCCCCCCTCCCCCCCCCCATGGGCATCCACATCTCCTTTCCTTCAGATTCTTACTAATCGAGGCCCTCCTGGACCATATCTAACATTGTAGCTCTTCCTACTCCACTTCCTTCCCTGCTATTTTTTTCTCTAGATAACACATCATCTGACAGATTTAGTCTACGTACTTAAAATGGTTTTGTCTATCTCTCCCTGCTATTAGTTCTATGAAGGTATGGGAGAAATAGTCATGTCTCTAGCATTTATAATTGTAGCTAACATAGGGTGGGCATGCAAAAAACATTTGTTAAAATAAAAAAGAACGGATTGGAGTTAGGGAGGTTAATATAGTAATTGTGCAGTGTTTGTACACAAAACTGACCACTTCCTTACTATCTGAGTCTCAGTGTCTGAAGGAATGCCACACCTGCTCCTTTAATGTTTTCAAGATCCTCTGAGAAGGAAACCAAAGTCCTTAATTTGATTCCAGCCACATCTCTCCCTCCCTTTCTCCCCATCCTACCCACAGCCAATTCTGGATGCCTTTTTTTCTTTTTCTCTTAAAAGAACAGTACTAGGAGAGTCCTAAGAAAAACCTGCATGAAAGAATGGCCATGTTTTGTTGATTATAGTCATAAACTCTAGAAATAGTATATCCAGCAAGGGACTTACTCAAATACCATTTGAATTGGAACCTCTTTCTTCAAGAATCCTTCTTTCAACAGTCTTTGTGCAGTGAAATAGACACATCCAGTGGGCTGCTGGGTTAATTACAGCTCTGCATAACTCTAACTCTCCCCAGGGGGAAGAGCCCGCCTCGCTTCGCCTGTTTAAAGGTGTCACTTGCTTGACTTCCTTCTTGATCTCCTTATATTATTTCCAGCCTGCCCTTCCCCAAGAATGATCCCCTGTAAAGATAGCCAGGAAATTCACAGGCTGAAAACACACTGCTGGGGGTCAGATCCCCACAGCTTTTATTTCTGACACAGACTACTATACAACGCTATTTGTTGCTGGTTTGGCTGGAGGGCGAGAGAAATGGGGAACGGGGCGGGGGAGGGGGCAAGGGGAACTAACCCAACATGGCTATTCCCTTTAGGATTAGAGGCAAATACCATATCCACAACCCACAGGCTTCTCTTTCTCTGCCCTTGCAATCTTAACGATTCTCTCCACTCCTTCCCTCTTTCCTATTTTCAGATGCTGCATTATATATCTCTTTAACGACTTAAGTCTCTTCAAAATTGTATCTAAAGTTTGTCTAGTCTGTTTACCCACCTCCGATTGTGTGTTGCCCAGCCCATGCTTAGACAGTGTTGACTGTAAGAAATATATTTCAGACATGGAATAGAAATCTGTTATGGCACTAAGCACGATGGCCAAAATTAATCTCCTCCGTCAAAGCAGACCGTCAGTGAGGCTCTCTTCACGTTGAATGTTCCCACTTCCTTGTGCCATGTCTCCTGGGTTTTGAGTTTTAACAGCAGTCTGGATGACCCAATGTTGTAGCTGGTTCTCTGATGTTCCTCTTTCTCTACTGGATGGCTTACAGTCTAGAGACTGCTAGGTGAGGCTGGTAATGGCCAGTTGGATAAGAGGCTGAGGTCATAGGGGAAGCTCTCTGCTGACCACTAGGTCCTTATCCTAAGAGATTTCGGGTACGGAGGCAGGGTGTGGCAGAGGTGGCGGGGCTCATGGGGATAAAAAACATTCCCCATTGGTCATTCTAAATACAATACAGCATTTAATACTGTTAGCTTTTCCCTCCAGCAAGTAACACTCTTGCTGTGATTATGCTAAGTCTTCACGAAAATTTCTAGGTCATTTCTGCATCTGGTATTGCTAAGCCATATATGTTTCATGCTGTACTTGAAGAGCCAGCCCGTTACACTGCCCCATGGTACTCTCCAGAATGATTCTTTAAAAAACGTGAATGAAGGGGCACCGGGGAGGCTTAGCTGGTTGGGTGTCCGACTCTTGGTTTTGGTTCAGGTCATGATCTCAAAGTCGTGAGATTGAGCCCTGTGTTGGGCTCCACACTCAGTGGGGAGTCTACGTGAGATTCTCTCTCTCTCCCTCTCCTACCCTTCCCCCCCAACTCTCTCTCCCTCAAATCACCAAATAATCTTTCAAACAAAAACAAAAAACCCACGAATGAGATCCTATCACTTGCATGGTGCATACTTCCCAGTCGCCTCCCCTCTCCCTCAAGAGCGTCTGAAACCCCTCCAGCCTCAGAATCTTGCTGTCGCCTGTGGTAGACATCAGATATGGTCTCCATCTTTTTTATCTGAAAGTAGAAAGATCACTTTCTCCTGCTGGCAATTCACCAAGTAGTTCTTTTTCAGGGGAGTAGGGTAGAACTACACCTTGCTTCCTCTAAGTTCTAGGAGATGAAGTTCTAATAATGTAAGTCAAGAATCCATGGGAGGGTCTGGCTTTGGACCACAGTCCCTCCCACTGTGGGGGTGAAAGACAGCCTCAACTTCAAAGTCAGGCCTGTTAGATGCCAGTCCACCTCGCCTACTTAGAATGATGATTTCATCATTTACTCAATCTCACTAGGGCTCAGTTTCCTCACATCTAAAATGTAGATAATGAAAGCACACACCTCATGAGGTTGAGTAAAGATTAAATCAGGTAATAGCCAAAAAAAAAAAAAAAGAGTCAAATACAGTGCCTGCCACAAAGGAAGTAGTCAACAAATACAGTATCAT
Source organism: Callorhinus ursinus (assembly GCF_003265705.2). Classification (NCBI taxonomy): domain Eukaryota; kingdom Metazoa; phylum Chordata; class Mammalia; order Carnivora; family Otariidae; genus Callorhinus; species Callorhinus ursinus. The sequence goes on along the minus strand of NW_027397117.1, from coordinate 6,503,184 downwards.
GTAAGTGCTAAATGTGCGTCCCCAAGAGGACATCTGTTTCTCTCCCACGTGATTCCCACCTAAATTCAACACTTTCCCCCCCAACAGGCCAGATCTGCATCTTGGGTTTCATCCCGTCAAGTCTCAGTGCTACTCAACGAAGTCGTACTCGCTCAGCTAGAGGAAGATAAGGTTGTTGTGCATTCTGAGGCTTAAATACTTATGGGGGGTGCTTTCTAAGAAAAGAATACATAGTTAGGAACACCAGATTCTGTGTATGGGGTTGCAAGAGGTCCTGGCAAATGGAAGGCCTTGAGGTTTCCAGTTCACAACTTTCTGTGAACGTGACAAAGTGCCTCTGCACAGTCCGCTTTCCTGCGAGGCAGAGCAGAGACGTCAGAGACTGTGGGGCAGACAGACCTTCATCTCGGTCACGAACGGTCTCCATCTCCCTAACAGTAACCCCTTTAGTTCCATGACCGAACAACCTAGGAAGGAGAGAACTGTTTCACACTCTCTCCCATTCATTGCCAAATCTTGCTTATTTGGTCTCAAAATGAATTCAGTTCCTTTCCTTCTCTCCACCCCCACCACTGCCTGCCCCCAGCCGCCATCTCTCACCTGGACGTTACTGAGTGCTGGCATTGGCCCTGGCTTGCCACAGTGTGTCCTCTACACGGCAGCCCCGGCCCGTGCTTTAAAGGGTTAGTCAGATCATGTCTGTCCCTGCTTTAAATGCTACGGTGACTTCCAACTGGTCTTTTCAAGAGCGTTAACTATACACACACACACACACACACACACACACACACACACACACACTCACTCACTCACTCATCTGGTACTTGATGCCTTTGTCTTATAGTTTAAAATTAATACGGTTTACTTCATAGATATTTAGACATTCTTCTAACTGCAGATGGTAAGTATGTATTTTATTCACTTGTGCATGGAATAGGTATAAAATTAATCATGTGTTTGTCCAGAGAGAAAATCTTGATGCAAAAAAACTCGAGATTTTAAAGGCTATATTTCACACTAAATTTTCAGGGCAGGGAACAGGCCCACTTGGTTGCTGTGTCCCCAGAGGTCATGTTATGACCCAGCACACAGTAGGTTTTGATCAATGTATATCAAAGGAAAGACTAAATGAATGCACAGACAACAGCTTGTAGGGGCTAAGCTCCTTTTCACAGGGAAGATTCTGAATTTCACCATTACGATGTTCTGGGCATTTATCGATCGATAGGCAAGGTTATAATCACCACATAATTAACATTATTGTTATTCCTAATCGCTGGGCACCAAAACATCCTCCTTCCCCTGACATAACAATTTCTTCTGGAGGAGCTCCTTCTGTGGTTTACCAAGGAGTGCCTCCTCTTCCGCAACACACGGGACCTTGTGTTCGCGTGAGTATCCCCTGAGCAGCCTCACGTCCCTACCCGTACAAGAGGTCTTTCATTGCTGGTTGAGAGTCAGTCAAGAAGCTCTAATTCTATTTTTTTTAATGACCAAACCACACAGAGTTAGCTACCTCCATTTTCTCCACTCCTGCAGGTCTAGGAGATGTGATGAGAACACCGCCTGTCTCATTCACTTCCTTCCTCCCCTCTTCTGTCCAAGAGGTTAGGTCTTAACTGCGCTTCCCAGCTCCAGCGTGTCCCTCCCACCTGCCGATCTGCAGCAAGCGCCTTCCTCAGCTTCCTCCTCTCACCCGCCTGCAGCAGGAGACATGGACAGCGGTGGCTGGCCTCTGGGAGCAAGAACAGCGCCCCTGCTCAGGCCTCCTCCCAGCTTTGCACTTCCGGGCACAGTCTTCACGGTCATTCTGGTCACTTGCTTGGTTTACTGCAGCACTGCTAGACTGCTAGACTGCTACAGAAGATGAGGGCTGAATACTCCCTTCATATAAATATCCTCTTTAATACTCCCCTACTATCTCCTTTGATGCCACGGCACAATCCAACTGGCATTTCCCAGGAAAAGACCAACTGTCATCAGCCCAGTGGCTCAAGGAGGGCAGGCCATAAGGCACCTAAAAAGCCAAGAGGATACTATCCAGGGATGGCACCTCTCCCCACAGGACTCCGGCTTCCTCTGGTCCATATAATGGGATTTTGTGAGCCCTGTTGCCTGTCCCAGGCTCTCTGCACTTGCAGCCTGACCGCTCACTGGGACAGGAGAGGTTTTGTCCCCTAGTGACAAGTTTCAGACAGTTGTCGGGGGCCTGAAGAAGTGCCCTTGGGATAGAGTCCTTCCTGATTCCCCAAATCACATCACTACAATTATCAGGGAGTGGAATGGTCCTACAATCTGCTTTCTCATCGGCTGGCAGAGGCAGAAGAACATTCCCTGAGTGGGGGAGTCCATTGGTGGTTTCTTCCCTTCAAAGTCCAAATATCTAACTGGGGTTCTTACAATATGGGATGATGAGAGCCCCTAGCAGGCTAACTGTACTAGCTGTGAGACACTGGGCCAGGTCCCTATACTTTCTATGCCTCAGTGACCATCTTTCAAATGGGGACACGAAATACGATGTCCACTTTACGGTGTCGTTGTCAAGATGAATGTCTGATCTACGTGAAAGGCTTAAAAGTATTGGGCATATAGTGGGTGCTCTGGGTGCTCGACAGACACTATACTTCACAGTTTGTCACACATCATAACACTCGATCATGTGCTGTTCTGAAGGACTATGCAATGGGCTCACAGATACCTCCTCTGTTTCCTCAGTCAGACTGGAAGACTTTGGAGAACAGGTATCATGCCTGAAACCTATTTGAATTACTCCAAAGCACTATACGTAATAGGGATGCCAAGACTTTCAGAAGAGCAACGTCCCTGTGGTGTCTGCTGTGCGTCAGGAAATATAATAGATGTTGAGTTAACAAGACAGAGGAAGCTACGTAGGGTAGGCAGGGGATATATGAGGAGGCACATCTTTTCTAAATTAACAGGGCCCCTCTTTCCCAGGCCTGCTCCCGAATCCTTCAGGAAGAGGCTGGTGGCATGCTTGCATTTATACTGAACAGAGCTACACATTTGTTGAACATTTTGTTTTGATTAAAAATTAATAGCTGCTTTTGACCCAATATAGATTAATTTCACTTTCTCTAAGTATCTCCTTAATTGACAAACTACCATGAGGTGAAAGAACCAATTAAACAGAAAAACCACCCCCTCGCTCCCTCTGGCCAGTCTTCGTCCTCCTTACTCCCTCTACATGTAGTCTGGCCTGAGTGTTTTAATAGATTATTTCCATAGGAGCACAATGAGACTAATTACTCAGTAAACACACAAGAACAGAGGTGGGGGGTAAGCCTGATGTGGATGCGAGCCCGTAAGGAATCTACCAAAGAGCAGTGGATGAAGGCTTGGGGAAGGGCTGAAAAGACAAGAGATCCACTTCCATGGCCTCAAAAGATTGACAAGTGCAGTTCTTGTCAGTTAACTGGCACTCCCAAGCTTATCAGCCATCAGAGGCTGCTCGGTGTGCTGCGTTATCACAGTCTGGCAAAACTCCTTGATAAACTCCCTGGAAAGTGCTGACAAGGTTATTCTCCTAACACGTTGGACAAAGTCCACTCATTGTGCATTACGACACGTGGTCTAGTGAGGGGGCACGAGGCTCTGTGTGCTGAAGTGAGGGGATTCGATGGGAAGACAGTATGTGTGTCACTGAGTGCTATGACCAGGGCAATACACCCAGGCCCCCAAGGACTAAGGGACGTTACCCTCTGCTGGGGTTTTCTGCAGGCTTCTAGATCTTTCTGGTTGCACATCTCTCTTGCCCTTCCCCTCAAGACTCTGCCAAACCGAGTGAATAGGAACACTGTACCTTTTTTGGGGCTGGAGAGCTCCAAGAAACCTCCGCCAGAGACAGATCCAAAACAATTCACTGCCCTGAAATAGGAGACTTCTCCATCCAAACCCATCTTCCGTTTGGAGAACTAGAGACCTACAGCTCTCCAGTGGGCGTGTCTGACACCAACCCAACTTGTGAATTACCCATCTGGGAGTGGGTAGGTCAAGAAGAAAGTGACTGATGACCAACTATGCTTTCCTCAGCAGATTTTTTTTTTTTTTTTTTTAACGGCAAGGCACAATCCAACGATGACTAGAAGGTCGACAGCCTGTGGTTGTGCACTGACACAACAATGGTAGAGAGAGAGGAGTGTAAGAAACTGTGTTCTTTAAAAACCTAGAAGAACCTTTAGAAATGATCTATTCAGTTCCTCTCCCAATATTTTCTTATGACAATTTTCAAACACAGAAGAGTGGAAGGAACTTTACAGGGAACACACATACACCTAATGCCAATATCCTAGCCTTATATTGTACTCTGCCTGCTTTCTCATTTTCTCATGTGTCTGTCCCATCTAGCCAGCCTATTTATCTACCAATCCATCTTCTTTTTAATTGCCTTTTTTTAAAGAAAACACCTAGTCTTTAAAGCTATTTGTAGAATACTTTCTCTAAGTAAACTCTTTTGAGAAAGGCCAATGTATGAAACCAATAAAAATGAAGCTACTCTGATTGAAGCAGTGTCAGGCCCTGATGTCCTGACAACATGTGCCCACCTCCACCTGCTGCTGGGGCTCCAGAGAGGACCAGGTGAGATCACAGACAGTGCCTCACGTGGCCAATGCCTCACCTGAGACCGAGGAAAGGTGTGAACCCAGCCGACCACATCCTCACTCTGCATCCTTGGAAAGGTTATCACATTGTGTTCTGATGTTCTCAGATGTCAAGAAGAGATAATAAATACAGAAAACAATGCCAAACCAGCAGCAAGTTCCTGGCCCATAGGAAGGAAATGCTCTATAAGTATTAGCTGTTGCTATGATTGTTATGAGTATTATCAACGTTATCAATACCACCACAGTGCCTTGGCGAGCATGAAGGGCAGCCTCAAATAGCATGTGCTGGTGAGGAGAAATGGTAAAAAGCCTGGGGTGGGGGAAGCACAGATGCAGATTCCACTGCTGAGCCCACTACCAACCTGGCATAACAGCGAAGCTCCTGGTGGTACCTAATTGAGAAAAAACCCTGTGTCCTCCTCATCTCACAGGGACGGTTGAAAGATGAAGAGGGAGGGTGAGTACCAGCATATTCCGGAAGCAAAACGTCTGCAATAATCCCAGGTGTTCCTGGTGTTGTCATTTGAGCTGTTGCTTCAGGGACTGATGAGTTCTGACAGCTGCCTTGCCCCGTGAGAGCAAGACTTCCCTCTTTGGGTCTTTACGCTACACAAATTGTTGTGGGTGGCTTTTCCAACTCTCCTTACTGCTACCATCAGCTTCCCCTAAAGAAACTCACCATCTTGTTTGTCCACAAAACCAAACCGAACCCAAACTCTGAACTAACCTGGAGGGTTTTCAAGGCCCTTTATGCCCTGACAACAAAACGCCTTCCTAGACTTAACAGGCCACCACTTAGGTGCCTCCCTTCCCCAAGCCAGGGCTCGCCACCTGCCAGGGTCCCAGCCTCCCAGTTGGTCCGGGGCGTCCTGGATCATTCTAAGTGTCTGTGCCTTTGCAGGACTGACCGGGTACCAACTGGGCACTGTGCTGCCATTTTCACAATGCTGTTCTCCCTGAAACGCCGTGGCACGGCCACTTTGAGCCACATTGTGGCAGACAACGCAACGGTGACAGAGGCAACTGAAAGCCGCTAAACCCGGGCTCACAGTGTGTGAGGGATTCTGACTCTTGGCTTCAGAAGTCAAGGCAGTGTTCCTTCTCCTTCTGGGGACCTCTCTGGATAGAGTTCTGCCACCCCTTCTGGGAGGCGCCCCGTGGTTCTCCTGTGGCATGGCGCACAGACCTCTGGGGAATTTCAGAGAAGACCTAGCAACACAGGAAAGTGGGCAGGTTTCGGAGCTGGGCAGCCCTGCTTCTAATCCCGGGTCTGAGCCTCAGCAGCCAGAGGGCAGTTTCCTCATGGGCGCCTCGTATGGCTGTGGTAAGGGTTTAAGGAACTAACACTTTGTGGCGGGCCTGGTCCATGAGTGGTGCTTGTGAAGTGTCAGGTCCCCCACCCTTCCGTCAGCACTTCTAGTTTCCGGTCACACAGACTGGACTCATGGTCACGTTGCTCTGAAGACGAGGAGATCTCCTACCACTCACTCCGGCTCTGCTAACCTTGGCTTACACAGGAGTCTCGCTGAACCCACAGCCTGGCCCATCCACCATGGCCCCAGAAGAGGCTCGCAGGCCCATCACCTAGGAACTGCAAAGGTGCCTGAGCCGCTGTGTTTATGACCTCCGTTTTACAGGTAAAGAAGCCCAGGTGATTGGGCTCTGGACTGTGCAAAACAAAGTGTTTTTTTCAGTTTAGGTTCAGATTACGCTGTGGGATGGTCCCAAAAGGAGCTGAGAAAGAATGTCTTCTCTGGACACAGCCAACCACGAGTTTTAAAAGAGCCGGAGCTTGGTTTGAACCTGGACTCCTACAGTTTAGCTATCGTTCTGATGATTCGGACTCGAAGGACATGCAAGTCCACGAATCAGCTGGGAACTTGGCACAGAACACGCTCGGTTTATACCCACAGCTGAAATTACCACCACTGGGAACCAAACACCCTCCTTTCTCCTGGATGCCAGTCCTAGAACCTTCCCAACCAAGAAGAGCTACATTGTGCCTCCGTTTTGCAAATGGTTAGAAGACATCATTCTCCCACCGATGATGCCCATGAAGGGAGAAAACTCCTGTCAGAACCTAATGAGGAGAAGGGGGGGGATAAGGCACAGGACTGATGACTTATCACAAAGAAGTATGTAGGATTTTGTGATACACGTTTACAAATAAGGGAAGGACTATGACATTCATCCTTCCTCACATTTAGGTTTAAATGGAAGCCGATCTTAGCTCCCCCTCCTCAGAAAAGACCACGCATCCCAGCTAATGAAGAGGGCCACGAGCTGCCATACGTGTGCGCTGCTAGCTGCCCATATTTCGGCTGTTTCTGACGAGCCCATGTTGGGAGTAGCCGTAGAGAGGGGCAGACAGCCACCCCAAGATCTCTGCAGAGGTGAGTAACTCTGAAATGTTTCCCCTCGGCAGTCCACTCTGGAGTCAGATAAAGAAGCATCGTTGTCAGAAGCTGCACAACAAATTCTGACAGAGTCTGGCAAGAAAATCCAGTACCCACAAAGCAAGGCAATGGCTTGCTCATGATCGGGTTTACTCCTGAGGTACGGTCCCTGAGGAGAAATTTCCGAAAGGGGGCCAAGGAATAAATTCCCACCAGCTGCCTGGAAACATCAACAAAGTCCGGGAAGGGAGGTGGGAGATACCTCCCCTTCCTGCACCCTCAAAAACAATGACTTCCTGTTTAAGGAGCACAAGAGAGGAGTAATTCACCTCCTCACAAAGCCTGGCCACTTGGCAGCCGTCCAAGAATGTGAAGAGAAACCTTGAATTTTGAAAACATAATAGACAAGGGAGTCAGCTTAAGAAAAGATTTCATCTATCAGCTAACAAGAGGCTGGGGTCATGAAGTAGGGTATTCTTTATACTTGAGAGACAGAGCTAAAACTCACAAAAAAGGCGCTAGCCGGAGCGGGGGATGGGCAGCCCTGGCACAATGTTCTTAGCATGTAATAGAGGTTGCTGTTTCAAGGAGGCTTATCATTTCTTCTGACATCCTGACAGAAATGTGTAATATAGAAGTTTAGCAGTGTGGGCAGGTTAAATTATACGAGGCAGAGGAAATCATTTCCCCGTGAACTGGAGTGTTGCTGTAGGCCACATGGGGTGGTGCGGCAGCCCCGGCACCCCCAGCCCCAGCACCCCCAGCCCCGGGTCTGAAGGGAGGGCAGCCTTGGGAGGGGGCCGAGCCCAGGATGAGTGCCAGGCTCAAGGGCTTGAGTTAGCAAAGCAGCAGCCCTTGAAGGGGGAATCTGGATGTTGGCAGGCTTTGCGCTCGGCCTTTGTTGGCTCTTCTAACTCTCTTGGGCACATGAGCAGTGTGGCCGAAGAGCCCTTGGAAACCAAGAGGCGGACAAGGCACGTCCGGAGGGTGTTCGAGCAAAGCTCTCTGCTTACCGGCGCTTCTCTACCCCGAGGATGTAAGTAACAAAAGCACTGCTCAACATAACGGCCGTGAAGATTCTGAAGGGCCTTTTAATCATCAGAGAAAGATTAAACTGCATTCAGTAAAATCTCGAGTTAGGCATATTTAACTGTAATCTGAGTCTTTTAAAATTATGCCTCTGCATCTCTGTAAGTGACACGTCCCTATCAGCCCGGCGTGTGGCCGATGGGTCCCACATGCACGCGGCAGAAACATCTAGATGCCAAAATACCATTTCCTCCCCAGGAAAAGCAGTTGTCAGTGCACTGCATTCTACCTGCGCTGGGATGTGGGCAAAAGAAGCTGCAACTGTTTCTGCACGATTTTGCGACTGGGCTCCCTGGCGCACTGGGAGGGGCCCCTCCTCCAGCCTGAAAGGTCGCTCCTGCCTCCCTCCCAGAGAGAGAGCACACGGCTGAGGTGTGAACACAAAGAAACGAGAGAAATGACAGGCATCCATGATCCTCTGGCATTTTTATTAAGATGGCTGCTCCTAAGCACCACACGTGGCACGTGCCACTTCCTGCCACTTAATAAAAGGATCCGAGGAGGTGGGGAAAATGACCTCCTTTTATAGGTGAGACCAGTGAGGCCCAGGTCACATGGTGGGCAGGCTGAGGGCTGGCCCAGAGTCGTGCTGCCCGGAATAAAGGGAGAGTATGGCTGTCACCTTGCCCCTGAGGCTGCACCCCTCACCCCTGCTATGGGTGCACATGCGCACTATCATGCACACGTGGTCCTTTCCGGAGGAGGCACTTAAGAAAACTGCGGAAGTTAATAAAAAGACCGACTTAACACCTGCCAGGGGTGGGGTGGGGTGCACAGATTACTTCCTGGACTCCGCCTTACGGCCTTTCTGGCAGCCTGTGTCCCAAAGGTAAGGCTGCAGGGGGGCCCTGCAGGGGGACCCAGGCTACGGGGCCCTCAGCAAATCACACTTCACGCTCCAGGGCCCGCCCGCTGACATGTGCAGCCAGGTGACGCCAGGGTCAAACTCGACATGCAGGGCAGCTGCGACTGGGAGGCGAGGTCACGGAAGGGTGGCGGGAGAGCCCGGGCCAGGGCTGCCGGGACCCTGGTGGGGCGGGCGGGCTCGGTGCGTGAAGTGTGATGCTGTGTGCTCTGTGCTTCTGCGGGCGGAGACGCAGAGGCTGTCCTGCCACCAGCTCTGGTCACAACTCAGCACTGCTCGTCGTCCCCGTCCCTCCGAGTTCTCACATGCCCTCTCAGCGCTTTGGAAACGCGGCTGATGCTGGTATCTCTGAACACTTTACAGGTAGCGGGCATTATTGCCAAACGACGATAGAATTTCTCCCAAATTACACATGACACTAACACTAAGAGCAAACTTGTTCACCTGGATCAATGTTATCGCAGTGAACGCAAGACTTTACACTGATATGTCACAGATGAGAAGGAAACTGTCTTCCACCAAGAGTTCTCTTTAACCAAAATCAGAGAAGCTTTTGGGAGTGCCTGTTGATTAAAAGAACAATCTGGCCATGGGCTATGGGTACGGAATTGGTGGTGAGAGGCTCGAGGCAAAAGAGCTGAAGCAAGTGAGCTGGCTTTTTGTGCTGGTCAAGGAAGGAAGCTAACATTCTGTTACAGCACCTACGGTGTGCATGCATGCAAACACTTGTGTGTGCACATCTTATTTCACTCTCAACACCCCGAACAGCCCTGCGAGGCAGGGATTAGCATTGTGCCAGCTTTATATCTAAGGATACTGAAGTTAAGAGGGGTAAGGTGACTGACAAAGCTCACACAGCTAGAAAGGGGCTCAGCTGTCACCGAAACCAGGTTTTCCTGACCCTGAGCTCATGGTTCTTTGTTGAAACTGTGTCTCTGATATGCAGGCCACGCTTTAGAAGCGTCAGGGGCGGTTTTGGAAACGCAGACTCCTGCACTCCACCTGGAGACTTTTCACCTGGAAACTTCTCCACCAGAGTCCCCAGGCTCGAGTGAAGCATCTCTCTGTGCACGGCACTCCAGGTGACTGTGGTGTGCAGCCAGGTGGGGAACCTCCCTCCATGCTCGGCTCCTGGGAAGTCCCACACTCCAGTCTCGACACCTGACCAGGTGTTCCATCTCTTCTTCGGCTCTGCAGGCTGCCACCCTCGGCTTGCTAATGATCCAATCAGATGAATGAGCCAGGACCAGGCACAGACACTAGGAGCATCTTTGCTCTCCTTACTTAGTCCTTGCCATTGCCACCTGCCATGTCCCAGGATCAAGGCCACCAGAATCAAGGCCATGGGCCTAACCACAGGCATGAGTGGAAATAAAGCTGCAATTTTAGGAGCCTCCTCTCTACTCCTGAGGGTTCAGAATATGACAGGACTCTTACATTTGCCCAGAACTCACCCAGTATTCTCCACTCAATACTGAAATTACCCCCAGGAATGTTAAAAAGAGCAGCACCAATGGTGTATTCCATTCCATAGTCAGCACTCGGAAGCGAAAATAAAGCACAGGCCTAAAGGAGTAGAAAGTGTCTGAGAGTCTGTGTGCTGGGTATGGCTGATGGAGAAGGGAGGGCTCAGCAAGAGGACAGAACTTAACACGACAACTGTAACAACTATCATTTCTGTAGTTCCTGTGGATGGCACTGCATCTCATCACCATGGCCCTGAGGGTTAGGAATCCTTATGGAGTTTCTGGGAGCTTCCATGATGAGTTAAGTCACCCCAGCAGTTGGTTCTGGATTCTAGGTCTTCTGAGTCCAAGACCAAGGCTTAAAGCCGACTTTCCTCATCACTGGATCCCAGAAATAGACTGAGAGTCAGAAACCCAAGACGATGGTAGTTTTCTGGTGTGACCGAGTGGGGAAGGTTTAAACAGAGACGTTAAAACAGCGTCACCTTCACAAGGCAAGAGACGACACTCATTTGGACGTTGTTGCCATCTGTCCACATCAGAAGGTCTGGAGACCCACATGCTTTGTGGCAGGCACTGCTTTTTGCCTCCCCAGAAGCCACTCCCTCTCTTTCTTTATTGCTAAACAGAACTCCAGGACAGCACAATGCCGGCTCCCAGGGGCAATCCTGATTAAGCAAGGAAATCTAGGCCTTTTTTGCTTTTCTCGTTTCCTATGCACCTAGGATTGGGCTGTTCCAGCCAAAGAGAGATAAAAGGTCCTTGACCATCTACCTCCTTCCTGTCTGCCTTCTATGTGTTCTGCAAGGACCCTGGATAGTACCTTATAAGGAAAAGGGGTCTTTGCTGGTGTCGCTCAATTAAAGATCTTGCAGTGAGGAGATTATCTCAGATTACCAGATTATTCAGGGTAGGCTCTGAATGCGATCACAAGTATCCTTATAAGAGAGAGGCAGAGGGAAATCCAACACACAAAAGGGGAGAAAGCTATGTGAAGACAGAGGCGGTGTGTGGAGTGATGTGGCCACACGCAGAGAAAGGCCAGCAGCCACCAGAAGCTGGAAGAGGCAAGGGATGGAGTGGAGGGAGTATGGCCCAGAGGAAACGAGGCTGAACTTCTAGCCGCCGGATCTATGAGAGAATAAATTTCTGTTGTTTTAAAGCTACCAAGTTGGTGGTCATTTGTGATAGCAGCCACGGGAAACCCACACAGAGCCCGAGCCACTGTCGGCCATTCTGTTGCTGCAGCTGACCACATCCTAAGTCCTGTGTCTCTGTCATACGCAGAGCAAAACTTAAACAAGACTGACAGAGGTACTGCTCCACTTCTGACCACAGCAGATACTTTCTAGAACGTGTGTTCTCCGGTGATCCCCACGAATGCTGGGAAGTCTCTGTGACACCACCCACCCCCAGCGTGGTGCTGCCAACTTTAGAGAGTACGCCTACCATTAAATTCCCCAGCTTTGTTTCCTAGGCAGTGCATGGCTGCAGCCTTCACTGATAGCGACCACCCCAGCAGGCAGGGTCCTCAGTGCCCTGCGTCCTAAAGCACTCAGAACACCCGGTGAGCACGGGGTAGGACCAGCGGAAGCCGCACCTCTTCGGTACATAGCACACACGAAGCTCTGTCTCAGCAACGGTGTGAAAGACGTCTCCTAGGGTTCGGAGTCCCAGAGACATGGAGCATGGTGGGGGGAGGGGAGGGTAAAAAAAAAAAAAACCTTACACTGTTCAACAGGAGTAAATTTAACAGAAATTAATTGAAAAGCCTCCTCAGAAGGAAAACCAGAGCTGAGGTGGAGAGGGAACTTGCGTGAAATCTACTTAGAGATGATAAAGCCGGTCCTGGCCCTCATTGCCTATGCTCTTCAGGGTGTCTCCTGTTCCTTCAAAGCTTAGTGGTTTCCTGCTGATTCTCTCTATGAGGCCTTGTTCCCAGATTTCGCTGACCAGTGCCGTGACAGTGCTTTCACCTCTGATCTTCTCCTACCTCTTTCAGACGTACATATTTTGGGTCCTATTTCCCAAAAAGTCTGCCTTTGGCAAGCTGACTTGGTTGTAATCGATTAATCAGCTTATGTGTGTTGGGGTCTGGGGGCTGAAGGGTGGGAAGCAGTAGAATGGGACCAGCAGGGGGGACCCTGTGGGGGGACTGAAATCAAAAATTTACTATTTATTGTTCTGTATCTAGATTAAAAAACAAAACAGCAGCAGCAGCTCAGAGGCATTAGGTAAACTGCCCAAGGTCACGGTCACAGTCACACAAGACTATCTGGATCCGGCTGCAAGGTGGTCTCACTACCTTATCGTTCTTAGGCACCTCCTACACCCAAAGCTTCGGGACCACTGACCTCCCGGGTCTGACACCCAGAGAGCACCCTAGGACCAAACTTCCCGGAGCTGTGGCTTGGCCTGTCAGACTGCACAGTCCATGCATTTTCTACCAGAGGCTAGCTATCGTGCTGAGCTCAGCCAGATTCAGAATGCCTTGGCCAGTCTAAGAGCACATGTCTTGCCATGAGGCAAAGACCACAGTATGCTTCCTCTGGCCAAAAACCATCCATCAGCACCACAATTGGTGGGTAAAAATATGATGTGAAACAGATATCTGTGTAGTCTCAAAGTATCTCCGAAGAGCCTTATTACTTAGAAAAGAGAAACCAGCACCTTTACAACGTTCAAACCTGGCAGACCTCACATTAACTGAGGGTCCTAGCTGCCACCAGTGGCGGGAAGATCTCACCGGCTCCCTAATGTGACTCACTGAGAAGGGCCCGTCACTTCCACGGTATTCCTGCCAAAATGGAATAACCTCAACCTGATTAGGAGGAAACACCAGACAGACCCAAATTGCAGGATGGATAGTCCACAGAATTCTGTCACTGGGTCCCCAAAAAAAGGGCATTATGGGGGGAACAGGTGAACTCTGAACAAGGTGTACAGATTTAGCTAACGGTAGGTTAATTTCCTGGTTTAGGTATCTGCAGTTTTGGGAGATACAACATCAGGGAAAAGCTGGGTGAAGGGGATATGGGAGCTTCCTCTGTTATTTTGTGTAAATCTAAATTATTTCAAAATAAAAAAATTAAAAAAAAAAAAAGCAGCAACAAAACCCTTCCAAACACCACATGCTTCATGCTTTCTTAAAGGATTATCTCCATGCTGGATTTTAGGTATGGCGGCAACTGCCACCTCAGGTGGGCCCTCTGGGGGTCTGAGGACCTCCAGATAAGCAGTAACTTGCTGATTCGAAATCTGGTCTTTGAAAGTCACAGTGGCTCCGTGTGTGAGTGCCTGGAGTCAGGGACTCAGAGCCCAACCCCTGCTCTGCTCCCCGGGGCCGGCTTCGCCCTTGCACAGCATCTTTCAGCGTGCTTAGAGGAGATGTTCCTGCAGGTTGCTGACAGGTGAAAAGGCTGGCTGCGCTTTCTAGAGGACCCCATTTCACTTTCAAGTCGAGGAATGAGAATGGTGGGAAATCCAGCTGTCTTCTCTCTACACCACCCCCTTTCAGGTTTCTGAGGGAGATGAATGTGAAGGGGGGAAGGGAGTGAGACGGTTCTGCTTGCACTCGTCTTCTTTTCCTTATTTTAGAGCCAAGGGGAGCAGCCCCCTAACCTTACTTCCTGCCAGGAGCCTAAACCTTACAGCAGTGCAAAGCACATGGCTGCTTCTTCCACCAGCATCCCTGCTTTGCTCTTCTGTCCTTGTTTACTGCAGCTGGGGGGCCAGACCTCTAGTCTCTAGGGGCCCTTCCAGGGATGCCAAGTCATGGCCAACCAGGCCCCGAGGAGCTGCCCACACTGAGACAGCTGCCAACCCCACTGATCTTTAGGGCTGCTGAGTCCTGCATGTTCAAGACAGGTCCCTCTTGGGCACACACCAGCGGCGTGGAAGCCGAGCTGCCCAGCTGACTCTGCTCCGGTTTTCTTAAAGAAAGCTTATCGTAGGCTGTAACTGAGTGACTGTGGGGTCCCCTAGAAGTGAGACACTGAAACAGTGTCACCAAGGATGGTGTGGTGTAACTGCGACACTGACCAGAGAAGGCATGGGGGAACTGTCACCAACCAAAGCATTAACCTTTGGCCTCAGTTCATCCCCTGCTTCAAGTTCCTCACATGTAAAATGGGATATGAAATATTCCTTTATGTGGGGTGTTTGTTATGAGGTTCAGAGGAGCTAAATGTATGGCGCTTTCACACATTTAGCATAAAAAAGCTACACGGGCGGCACAACCGAACGCACTTAACATGACCGAGATGTACACTTACAAGTGGTCAAGATGGCACATTTTGTTATTTTTGCCACCACTAAAAATAAAGGAAGGCATTCTGAATATTTTAAAAAAAGCTACACAAACATCAGGTGCTATGATTCATATATGGCTATTTTGTTCTTAATGGTTATAGTCCCCACGTATATTTATTCCTGAATTAGATGTAGACAAAACTGCAGCATTCTGGTTGGGCTCCCACTCACACCAACAGATCCAACTGTCTCCACTACTCCGCAGGCTCCTGGTCTCCCACACACTGACCTACAGTTCTGATCGTTCCTGCTCCAACAGTGTGCCCAGCCTTCTGACTTCGCCCAGCAGAGGGTCCTGCAATCCCCCATGAACTCACATTTCCTGGATCCCTTACTCTCAGTGACCAACTGATGGCAGCACCCATACCCACCCCGCTGGACTCAACCCCATATACCGGTGGTCAGCAAACCACAGTCACTCCGCTGCAGAAAGGCCTCCAAATCTAACTCCTGCCTTTCCCATTACTTTAGCTGACATCCCTATCACTTCAACTAGTAGGACAACTTTCTCTTTGGTCATCTGGCCCAAGTTTCCTTCGTATCCTTCACACCACTGCCAGAATTCTCTTCCAGAAAGGCAAATCTGATGTGTCCTTCACCTGCAAGAAGTACTCAGTGGGCTCCTGTCTGGATCCAGTCCAAACCCTTAGCCTGCCATCCAGGCCTGTCTACATGATAGGACTTATTTATATCAGCACACACTTCACGGTTCTTCGCCTTTTTGCAAATGATATCCTGTTGGCCTGTGATCCTCACCATCCTTCCTCCCTAGCAGGCCTCCGCATCCATGTGTTTCAGTCAGATCTATTTTCTACACAGTATGGTTTGGTTGTTTGCAGTCCGACACCCTGCCGTTCTTCAGCATACACTCTGGGGGATCTTGTAATTCATCAAGGTACCTCAGCTTTCTTTGTAATCAGACCTTCTCTCTCTGAAGAACTGTTCTATCTTTGTCAACTCTCCATCCCTAGTTCCCAGGATGGTGCTTGCCCCAGCACAGAGTGAGAGCCAAGGCTGCGGAATAAACCACGAGTGAGAGTGGCTGTGACTGAGCTTATTAACTTCTAGTCTCAGGAAAACCAACTCAGCGAGGCTGCCTGTGACACTTTAAGAAGTACAGCCGTGGACACAAATGAGGGACCCCAGGATGCCAACGATTCCTTATTGGACACATAAGTTACATCCGGTACCCCAGACAAGTAATGGACTAACTGGTATCCCAGTGACTTGGATCCTTGTATCTCAAGGTGACTGTCCTTTTTTCCTTTTTTTTTTAAATTAGGGGGGCGGGGGAGGGGTAGAGGGGGAGAGAGATAATCTTAAGCAGGTTCCATGCCCAGCCTAGAGCCCAACGCGGGGCTTGATCTCACAACCCTGAGATCATGACTGAGCCACGCAGGTGCCCCAAGGTGACTGTTTTATACTTGGGGATTAACACATCATCCACTATATTAAAAGTATTAATAAATTCTGGACTATGCTGAATACATGTACCTATGAACCCTCCCTCCCTCAAGCTATAAAATCCTGTGCCCTTCTGTAACTTTTAATAGCTTAACTTAAGCAAAACAGAATCTGTGAATGCACTTAAGGTGATTCTATATATATTTAGGCAACTATTTTATATAATTATAATATATAATTATTATATGCATTCTAGGTGTTCATATTTGAGACCCTGCGATCACGATAAAGTGCTGGCTTTGGACGATCCAGGCAGCTGGGACAGCCTGCGAGAGGCATCTCTGAGTGCCTGACCCACGTGGCAGGAAGCTGAGGGGACGCTTGGCGGCCATGTTGTTGTCTGTTCAACTCTCACCTTTCTGGGCCCTCTACCTACTCCAACACCACACAGGTCACCTCCAGAACAGCACTCACAGACAACATGGCCCAGGCTTTCCACAGCCTTCTCTGCAGAACGGAACGTAGAACCGAACCCAGGCTAAGCCAATTGGGTTCCTTCCCTTAGATTTTAGTAGCTACAGTGGAAAAGGCCAGGCAGTGTCTCTTCCGCTGGCTGAGGCTAAGCAAAGCTCAGGAGGATGGGTCATGATTTTGCCCAGTAGGAGACACCAAGTCTCAGAAACAATCAGAATGAAGTAGACAGGTACAAAGTAGAGACAAGACATGGAGGGCGCTTAATATTCTGGTCTGTGCTTCTGAAATACAGTCCATATCACCACCATTCTGATGGCTTAGTTACTGCAATGCTTACTTGAATTCCAAAAGCACATACACTTCCTTACTGTTAGTTTGGATTTAATTTCTGTTACTTGAAACAAAAAAAAGAATCTTAAAAACACAAAAACAAAACCTCGCTAAACATAAATATAGCCAAAGCTGTTAAAACTTTAAAAGCGTTAAAACGACCCAAAGACTTCATAAAGGCTCTTGTAGGAGTTCTATTCTAAGGATGTATTTAAGGGTGTAGAGAGCATGTATTTTATCTAGCTACAAAAGGCTGACGAATCCCTTTATACAATGAATAATTGCTCTGTAACTGATTTGTTGGTCAATGCCGATTTTCTTCCATGGCTACTCTTCTTCAAGTGGGCCTACCTAGACATCATCGTGAGTTCTGGTGGGGGCGAGAGTGCAAGTGTGACTCTACTTAAGTAAATGATCCACATATGTTGTCACGCTCTCTCTGGGGGATACGTTATTTAAAATTATTGCTGCATTCTAAATAGACCATCTGAGAGGGATAATTACTTTTCAATGACTGGATCAATATTTTTGTTTTTGTCCTTTACTACTTGAGTGATTAGATCTAAGGCCAGAGGAGAAAATCAGGTCAGTCCCCCAGACCTACTGCAATCTCGTGGGGCAGATCAATGTGTGTTCCTGGGAGCCCAAGGAGGAGAGTGAGGCCAGGGAGCGTCATCCCTTGTGTGCTAACTTAATTTCAGATTTCTGCATGAGAAAAGGCATGGTGATCTGGGGCTCTTCTGATGCAACATTTACACACCTGCCCCGAGGGTACAGGTACAGCTCATTTCGTGTGTGGCTTACTGAATACGTCCATGAATTTATGACACTGCCACCTACAAAGCCAAGGGGAGGCGCGGCTTGTCCGCTCTGTCTTGGTGGGATAGCATCTTAGGCTTGGAAGAGAGAGAGAGAGAGATGATGGGGCTACAGAGGTGAAGAACAAAAGGCAACGTCCACGCTGTGGGCCCGTGTGATCATTCAAGTGCCTGGCAATCAGGATCCGCCGGGATGGAACTGGAGATGATTTCGCTCTAACAGGACAGGCCCTGACCTGTTTTATTGGGAGACAAATCTTAAATTATCCTTTTGAGGAACATGATTCAACAGATGTTTATTATAGCCTTTCCAGTAAGAGTAAGAAAAAGGATGCTAAGCAATAGGAAAGGATGAAGCATTCTGCCCGAGTGGCTTCTTGCCCTTAACCTCAGAAAATCAACGTTTTTCAAGTACCTCAGGAGCACCATTTGCATGCAAGTAATGTCGTACCTGCGAATGGGACTTATTACTTAATTAAAGCTCATCACAGAGCATCTTTTTCTGAGCAGTATTTTGTTGGATGTTAGAATTACAATTGAAAGTGATAAAATACTCTTTGAACATTTCCTTTTATTTCTAAATCGTTACTATTCTCCATAGTGTTTTCCTATCAGGCCGCAGGCTTATTGGAACATGGCAATGAGGGGGGCCCAAGCTCAGTGGCTCAGAGTGCTGCCTCCGGAGCCAAGGAAACCTGGCTTTGGAAACCCGGCTCTGCCATTAGCCGGTGTATGACCCCGGGCGTGTTACCTCAGCTCTCTCTGTGACTCAGTTTCTTCCTCTGTAGACCGGCGATGGTATTAGCACCTACCTGTTAGGGTTACGGTGTGGGTTAAACAAGTCAAAATACGTAAAGCACTATAAACACTATTTAAATAGTACTTGTTAAGTATCTCTACGTGGCATGGAAAACTACAGGACGTGAAGTGGGGGAGATCTGGATAAGAGGTGAGGAATCCCATCTCTGCCATCCTTAGGACATTAGGGAAGTTACTTAACATTTTTGAACCTCAGTTTCGTTATACAGAAGACGGGGAAATCATGCCCATACTTCATCGGGTGATTGTGACTCTCATAAAAAGCTAATGTATAAGACATCGTGGTCAACATTTCCAAGTGGGTTTACCAGACTATCAGGCTCAGTCCCGCTGCATGGATGGGCATGGATTCTGCCATGCCGAGGACCCACGCTTCCCTCCCTTTGTCTGACCACAGACAGACAATCACAATAAAATCAGCCCCAGGTCTGGCAGGGACCTGCCCCCACCCACCTCAGAGGGCTAAGCATCAAGGAGAGAGAGCACTTTAATATGCACCAGGCAGCCAGTCACCCGCCAGTCTGGGATGTCCAGAGACACACACACCTGCAGGCTGGCTCCCCATAAATTCTTTCCCTGGCTTCCTTCTCAGAGCAAGAGGAGAACAGCCACTGCTTAGGCCACCCCCCTGCAGCACCTCTGCGCAGGAAGTCAGGGCCCTTGGGCTCCCCATCAGACGCCTGCCTGAAGCACACACTGGAGCTGGGGAACTTGCCTGAGAAGCCAGTAAAATTTTAATGCACTCTGTAGTGCGGTCATGTCATACTCGGTTATGGCAAATAATCCCAGATGCCTGCAGAGGTAAAATGGAGCTGTAATGTGCTTGCCTCCTAACCCGAGCTGACAGCAATGATGTACGACTACCATTAGCGGAAAATATCACTTCAACTAACCCATGATCCAGCTCCGCTCAGGGTCACATTATCCATGAGGAACAAATTACACTCCCAAAGTAAATACAAATTTTCTACACGAAATGGGTACAAAAAAAGGGAAGGGGGCGATCCATTCTCTTCACCAGCACACTGCTGAGTGACACAGATGATAAAGGACAGGACAAATCATTGGCTGACAGAGTGCTGTGCCGTAATCAGCTCAGCCGGCACGCACTCCAGCCGATAAACACTATATTCTCCCCTTAGTGGCAAATACATAATCTTTAACACGGACATGGCTGCTTCAGATATTTACTACCATCCAGGCTGCAAGGATGCCCCACGCAGCATCTGCTGCCAGAAAAGGAGAGATCCCGTGGCCCTGATGAACCCCAAGACCCTTTGCAAAGGAGGGAGTCAGTGTCTGGGGATGAACAAGGAGTTCTGGAAATGGCAGACAAAAGCACAGAGTTAAAACTGTCTTGCGGGGGGCAGCTCAGGAGCCGTGTTGGTATCACAGACCCTTCTCCTAGGTGCTGGTTTTTACAGGAAGAAAAGCCTGGAGAGACCACAGGAGATGCAAGAGGCTCTGGACCAAAAGCTCAGACATGAGGCTCTGTTCCAGGCCCCGTGCTTCCCTGCACTGTCCGGACAACTGTGACAAGTCCCGTTCCCCCTTTCTGGGACTTTGATCATCAACAGAGCATCTTCAGGTAGAACACTAATATTTAGAGGGCACCTACTAAGTGTCAAGCACACGCTAGGTGTGGGGTACTTGCCGGAGTGTATGGTTTAATAAGATATGAAAGATTTACACAAAGCTTTGCACTAACGAAGACTGAGTTCCTTGAGCAATAGTTGATGTTTAGTCTGCTGTTGGTAAAGCTCCCTGATTACTCACCATGACCCACAGGCTGATTTTGCCACTCACCTGTAAGAGTCAAACTACGTACCTTGCAGATTTCCCTTCTCAACTTGGACAATTGCTTCCCAGGTTAAATTTAAAAACTCACATTTCAGAAGAGCTTGTACATCTGAATTGTCATTGAACCCCAACTGTATTTATTCAATATTCATTGAGCAACTGCCACATTTGAATTTTTAGAAGCTAGTGGGGTTGTGGGTGAATAGATAAGACACAGTCTAAGTCTCTTCTAGCAGAAGGAGGGTGAGGCACAGGGAGGAATATACACAAAGGGTTCTCAGGTGGCACTTCTGGGCATATCCCAACTCTGGGATATGGGGGCAGGGAGGCAGCATGTTATGGGAAGAAGAGCCCGGATCCTGGTATCTTAAGACATGGTTCAAATCTCACCTCCATCACTTAACTTCCTCTTCAGTTTCATTTTCTTTATTTGTAAAAAGATGACACGTACTTGAGAAGATAGGTCCTTGAAAGGATCTGTCACCAAGTTTGGCACATTGTAGATGATCAACATTGTTGCATATGAAGATACATATAAATCCCCAGAGTAAATATTGAAACAGGTCCTATAAGATGACATTTGTAAAAATGTTTTGAATAGTACAATGTTCTCTCTATTGTGAAATGGCATTTCTTCTTCTTAGTTATTATTAACCCTAATCTCATTGGTTTCCAGCTCCCAAGAAATGAATAGCATATGCATTTTCGGACCAAGAAATAAGGAAAAGCTCTACGATGTATACAAGGTGGGCAATTTGACCTTCCTAGCTGTACCTTTGATTAAAAAAAGAAGAAAAAGAGGAAGAAAGGTAATATACTTTAATCCAAAGAATTTTGGGACTTTTGAAAGGATAAAATTTGGCTAATTATGAATACAACCTGATACAGAGATTTTATTATCCTTATCACACCTAGAATGGCAAAATTACAGGGAGCAATGAACTGTAACTATATTACCAAC
Source organism: Callorhinus ursinus (assembly GCF_003265705.2). Lineage (NCBI taxonomy): Eukaryota > Metazoa > Chordata > Mammalia > Carnivora > Otariidae > Callorhinus > Callorhinus ursinus. Next base: position 6,481,829 of record NW_027397117.1, on the reverse strand, counting down.
CAGAAGTTGCCAAGGGGGGATTAACTGAGGTAACCGCACACACAAATACACATCTGCATGACTAAAAAGAAATTCATACATTTTTCCTGGGGGCAGAACACTCTCTAGCTGGAATAGTGAGTAAGACAGACTCCTCTGACAACCAAAGAGCAATCCAACCCAGATTATACTCTCTTTAAAGCCACGTGCATAAAACATGTTGCCAAAGGCATCACTACGACAGATGCCTCTGCTTATGAGCTTCCTGGTCTTCAGGTGGCTCAGGGTTCATGGTCAATTTCATGAGGATAAAAGCCATTGCCTCCACCTACCTCTTCCTTGGCCTTGTAACCTTCCCTGCAGGTCAGCAGTACAATCCAAGCCAATGGTTCATTCTAAGAGAAAGCAGCTGACTTTTGCTCTGGGGCTGTAGAATCATGAACTCAACCCCAGGTGATTTCCAGAATCCCCAAAAGAATTCCTTTCACAGGCCAAATAATACTTATTACCAATCAAGTGAGTTCTTAAAACACATCACATAAGCTAGCTCTTCACTAGTTCCCGTGCTCTCCTAAATAGTTAGGGTAACTGAGGAACAGAGATTAAACTAATTGCACTGCTCCCTCCCTCCCTCTCCACAGGTACATAGGAACACACCTAACAGAGCCAGGCAGTGACAACGTCCATGATAATTCACTGGTAGATACTTGAAAAAAAAAAACATGGTGGATGTGAATGACTGCATGAATGAACCAACAGATAATGACCTTGTTCAGACATTAGGCCCATATATAAGTTTCCTTTAGTTACCTGAAAGAGTCAACACAGATTCACCACAACCTACCCACCATGTTTATTCCCTCTTGGGAAATAGAGAGAGAAGAGAGAATGGAGACAATCCTTATACAGTCTTCTTTCTACACTGGCCAAGAGAAAATAAAAGCATGTATTAATTTCCCTCTGGGTCTGCCATGTTGTGGGGGCCTAGGAAAATAGCTACATAGGAAATCAGGATATTCAGTGTAGATCAGTGAATCTAGCTTCATCTTACAGATGGCAAAACCAAGGCTCAGCACTATTAGGTAACTTGCCCAAGACCCCACAGCTCGTTAGTGTGAATTAAGAAACTAGGTCTTCTGAGTACCCTCCAAAACCCACCCAAGATGAACAAAAGAACATCTAGAACCTGTTCTTTATTCTCACTATTCAGTCTAAGAAACAAGAGTTTAGCTAAAGATGTCTGACAGATTTCCAATAATTCTTGAGTACTCCTTTTATTGATTTATATTTAATTGAAAACTCTGTATATTTATAACCTCTCGTTTTCAGGTGTATGGCATGGTAGTAGGGGAGAGATATGCTACATACACATTCCCTGTCAAGGAAGCAATGTTTGGTTTGGCATCAGGTCTCTGTGATAGGAAAAAGAGAATAACTTAATGAGTCAGGATTTAAAATAATTTGCTGCATAAATTTAATCCAAAGATGATCTGAATAGGAATTCTGGATGGATACGACGGAATTAAACCAGTTGGAAATATGATGATGTTCGAAGAACAATGAAATGCCATTCTGACCTGGACAAAAGCTCGTAGGGGCAAGAAGAGGCTGAGTGGATGGGCATTATGGAAATCAGGCATCCAAAATGGAAAGCTCTTGAAACTCGGCCAAAAATTGTAGAAACTGCCCAAATAACCTGGCTAATTTATAAAGGGCTTAGAAGTATCTTAGGAGAAAATAAAATTGTAAAGGAAATCCAGAAAGCTGGAAGAAGAGAGCACCTATTTGCTGGAGTCCGGGAACTAAGCCCCGGGATTGATACAAAGCACACTCAAGTCTGGGCATCAGTTTTCTGAACCAGTTTCACTTACCCTCCATTTGGAGATGGATATCCAGGAAAGGAAATGCCCATTTACCAAAAACCATGAACATTACTGATTGCCTAATTTGTGCCAGGCGCTATGCTAAGTGCTGGGGATAAAAAGTAAGAACATGGGTCCCTGCTCTTCTCCTGGGCAATGGTGGTTTGCTTTGCTGCTCTGAAATTGGAAGGGGGGACAAAATTCCTTTTTCTAGCTGCAAAATAGGACAGTGTCTCTCACTGTCTCCCGATCAGCACAGGTCCTGTTTCAAAACTGAAGACTGAGGTTCTACAAGCGACAATGAGGGCCTTCTGAGCTTCTGGAATGTTGCTGAGGGCGCACAATCTCTACCAAGTGTGAACTGTGGCCAATCAGGGGATGGGACTCCTCCACTATAAGCATGAGCCACATGCCCAGTCTCCAGTTTGACATCTCAGCAGTTTCTGAGCCCTTCAGAAGCCAAGTGAGGCATGTGGTTTGTGTGGAGTTAGGAACATAAGCCTTCGCTGATTTTCTCGCTGCTTTTCTTAGAAGCTGCCCTCTTCCCACACAAGTGAACACAAAATGATCAAATACAACACATTTTAGCATGAATCAAAAAATGAGAATGCACCAAAAAGTATGTGCATGTGGGAAGAGGGGCAGGGGGAGACAGGCAGCATGGGCCGCTGACGCAGACAAATAGGAGTACTGCATTAGCAGTTGGCAGTGTCCTGGCAGGCTGTCCCGGGCATTCGAGAGCAAGTCACAGGAACCAAGAAAGCCTGGGTGTTAAAAAGCCCAGAGAAGGAAAGTACCACCAGGAGTCCTGTTCACGGCTACGTTAGGGAAAGGAGAATGGTTTCTATCTGGGAAGAGAGTGTGTGCGTACTGTGTGTCTGTGTATCCCGTGTATCTGTCCACGTAAGGAAGTGGGTGCACGTACATGCACAACGCCCCTATAGTTTTCAAGTCTTCTGTGCTATCAACATTTTAAGAGCATTGAACAAGGAGAAAGAAAATGTCTTTCTTTGACATTTGTGATAAAGCAGTGGTTCTCAAAATGAATTGCATTATCAAAGTTATCTATGGAAGCTCTGCAAAAAATACAGATGCACTAGCCCCACCCCAGAGGTAGTGAACTGGACCCTCTCTCCTGTGACAGGTGTCGGCAACTGACATTGGCGTATGGTACAAGGATCATCTGATTCCTGCAGGACAGCACGCTTGCTCTTGGCTCCAGGTTGTGCCCAGAGGAAAGCCTGATATTTGGGATAAGGAATTTAAAAATCACTGTACGGGGGATCCTTTGAAATTTCCCAACACTTCCATTCAGTTTGTAACAAGACATGCCCTAGGGGATGAAGGATGAGCCTCAGGTTTGAGTGAAACACACACACACACACACACACACACACATACCCTCCTGTTCTCTGGCAGTTTCTCTGACAGATCTTGAGCTTTCTTGAGGAGGACAGCCTTCTTAGTTTCCCAAGTGAGTCTCTCACTTCACCCCGAGTAAAACTCATGAGAGCTAACATTTATGAGCACGTAATGCGGACCAGGAGCTGAGCCAAGCATCTTCATTTAATCGTTACGGAACTATGGTGGAGCTGTTGGTACCCCATTTGGGAGATGAGAGCACTGAGGCTTGCCCACTGCCACCAAGTAGTAAAGCAGAGCCAAGCCTGAGCCATCAGACTCGGGGCCCCAAGTGCTTGACCACTGGGCAAGATGCCTTCCAACCAGCTTTGTCCTGTGGCCACACAATAAACAGGAACTGGGTGGATGGAGAGAGAACTACTTTTAATCTCTACATTAATTTTATAACCAAATAGGGAGTGTTTCTTAGTAGGATGGGCTGCTGCCAGGGGTAGAGGTAGAGAGGAAATAAGAGAAAACACGGGCCAAATATGTGGAAAAATGCACGTTGCCTCTTTGTTCTTGTGATACCAATTCACTTTGAATGGGAGACTGGAATAATTGCTTCATTTGGGCGATTAAGGCACAAAGGGCTTCCTCCTTTCTTTATGCCAAGTACAAGAAAGAACATTCCCACACCAAAGATGCGGAGTGTTCACTGCCTTCTCTAGCCCCCACCCAACGCCTACCTTCCCAAAGGCCTCCAGGTTCTTGGCCACTAATGCGAAGCGTGCCCATGTGGCTGGGAGGCGGGGCTGAGAGGGGCTTTGCTCAGTGGTTCATCAGGGCCTTTTCCACAAACAAGTGTGTCTCCTGCATGCGTGGAAAGCTCTGCTTTTCTCGCCCCTTTCCCAGTCACTTCCACATTAATTAGTAAGGGTATCATTTTATAAATTACAGCTTCATATCAGAGGAAAGCAGAGTTTATCTTAATTCAGTCAGCTGTGTGAAATACGGTACCCTAATTTTAGCCCGCCAGTGCTGCGGATCCCCGTGGAGTAAAAGAATGACAGGTCTTCCGGAGAGAAATCCCAGTGGGTCCCTGCAAGTCTCACTTTTGCCTCCAACAGCAACCCCGGTGAGGCTGCAGAAGGGATCCCAGGACACTGAGTGGCATCTTTTCCACCATTAGCAATTCAGATTTGAATGCGAATCCTCCAAGCAGCACATGAAAGCAGCCCCAGTTAGCTGTGGGGCTCGAAGGGGGGCCCAGGCAAGAGGCTCTGGCACAGAGGAGGCTGACAGGGGCCCGGGCTCCAGCGCGCAGCAGAAGCCTGGGAGGATGGTGTGAAAGTCGGTGATAAACACCAGACAATCTCAGTCCAAAAGGGGAAGCCTGACAGTCTTAACTGTAACAGAGCCAAGCAAGCACGACTGCAATTACAGTCTTGATTGCTCCTGCTGGGAGCCCTCTGGAGGAAGACTGGGTGGCAGGGCAGGGACAGATGATGGGAGCGTGGCTGGCAGCAGCTCCCCATGAGGAGGAGGGCCTGCAGGGACGCCACGGGCCACAGGAAAAGCCACCGGGGCGACCGGCCATCACCATCTTGTGCATTTGCTCTACACATCTCTTTACTCTACTTTGTGGCCCCGAAATCAACCCCAACCCTGAGTGGCGGGGCCCTGGCTCCCTTCCCACTGCCATTACTCTCTTCAGATGCTCTGCTGCTTTGCACACAGAGCTGGAACCCAGGGCGGCAAGGACGCGGGCATTCGGGTCCTGGCGAGGGACTTGTTGGGATGCTGTCAGTGTGCAGGAAACACCTCGGCCCCCGGAGCACTCTGAAAACCACAGATGACTCTGGTAATTCCTAGAATTACCAGAGTCAGGTGATCATCTGGACAAGCGGAGCTAGATACCTGCGGAGGTCCTGAGGTAACTGGGCCAGAATGAGGCCCAGGTATCAGGAGGTTTGCGGCCCCCCAAGGGATCCGGCTCTGCATTCCAAGTTGAGACCGCTGACCCGGACACCTACGTGCAATGCAACACTGGACAACCTTATCGCCTTCTACCACTGCTGGAGACCGGGGGACCTTTGGGAATTCCGTTTGGATGTAAAACCCAGAGGAAGGCGCATCCCCTTGGAGAAGTGCCACCAGCTTGGAAGGTGAGATCAACCATCACCTCTAAAAGATCTCCTGGACCATCCAGAAAGTACTGTACCCCCTGGGTGCCCGGGATGCCCGACAGAATGACGTGAAGAACGCCACGTGGGAATGTGGCCTAGAAGGCCCAGGGCCAGGGGGCACGCCTTGGACACTGAGCCTCTCCTGCTGTCCCTGTGCCTCTGGCACCCACACACCTGCTGCCCAAGGCCCGAGGGGACCTACTTGCAGGGAGCTAGGACTCCCAGGGGCTGGAGGAAGGAGGCTCCTAGTTGTCAGTTAAACAAAAGAATAATCCTCAGCCCCCTTTGCAGTGTGTACTTTCACTGTCATCCAGCAGCCCATTACCATGTCACAGCAAAGCACACCCTTCCATAGGTCACTTTGTTTAAAATGACATGGATAATGCACATGTCAGCAAGCTGACAGTCCTGGCCGTCCTTCAGAGATAAAAACCTCAAGGCGAGAGCCTGTTCTTATCTAGGGGACATGCATTGGTCTATCATCCAAGTCAGGCAGAACATGATTTCTCCAGAGAGCACTTTTTTCATTTCCTGATTTTAAGGAAATCAAATAAGCACCATTTGTCTTCATCTGAATATGCTTGACCTGCTCAAATGATGATGTCTCGCATTTTATAACAGGCTACATATGCTGAATTCAAATTAACGACAGTACAGAACAAGAGCCTTTAGATCTCTCTTGGAGTCTGGCAGCAGAGAAGGAGGGAAAATTCTGGGCTTGATGGGAAGATCCCACCAAATACTGACTGCAGGATTCTGAGTAAAACCACAAGCAAATAGGAGGCGAAAGGCAGAGAATGGGGCTCAAGAAATCCAGCTACTCAGGACAGACCCAGAAACTGGGGAAGGGATTACTGGTCCCTTCCTTTTGATGCCACGCAATACAGAAACCATGATGTTCAGGCAACTCTTTTCGAAATACATAAGGTAGGAATAAAATTAGGAAGAAATTTCGATGGGGGGTTGGGACAGCTAGAAAGAAAGACCAATCAAACAATCCCTTTGCCTCAGGCACAGAAAGTTCACTTTACCAGGCTGTGATCCAATCTTCTGAAAGCTCAAACACTGAGCTCCTTTTCTTGATCCATGTTGAACTGGATACACAGAAACTGGCGGCCATCAGCCTCAAAAGAGAATATGTACCTGCAGGAAGAACTGCCCTCCACCCTGGCGAGAAAAGAGCCGTTCCCACCCGAGCTCTCCTGACCACCCTTCATCCCATGATGAGAGTCTTAGAAGCACACCATTCATATTTCTATTAAGAAGGCCAATATGTACAGAAAAGCAGGAAGAAGCAGGGAGGTCATTAAAAGAAATGGAGAAATGACATTATAAATGCAAACTAGCAAGTTTAATGTTCCAATTGAGGATTAAAAAAGAAAAATCAGATGGTTATTAAAATAGTTTCCTCTTTTAAGATCTATAAAGTGAAAACTTGATGTTATATATACCCAATATTAACGGACATGTTTAAAAAAAATGAAACTCACAAAGTAAATACATTATTTCTTATCATAGGAAATGTCACTGTGTAAATACAACTGGTCTTTGCAGAACAGAAAAGGTGTGGTCAGTATGAAGCTGGCATCCCACCACCCTATAACTGTGTGGGAAAACCACGGTGCTCAACTGTGCCTACAATGGTGGGGGCGGGGGTCTTACCTTCTCTTCCTGGTCACTGTCGCTGTCACACTGAAAAGAAAGACAAGAGAATAAGGGTTAGTGCAAAAATTGAGTAGATTTTTGTTTTTGATACAGGAAAAAAAAAAAGAAGACAAGTAAAGGAATTAGGAAATATTGCCTGAACCATAAAGAGTTTCTTCAGCTCAAATGCTCATAAACCGAATCAGAAAGAGAATGCTGAGAAGCTGCTCTGTTGATTTCATTTGATGCCTTTGCTCTGTGGTTCTTCGTGGTCTGTGGACGAGATCTGGCAAGGTGCTTGGTCACAATGGTGAGCGGCCCCATTGCCCAGGAGAGGGGGTGCCCGCTGAGGAGCCAATCCGGCCACAGGATTAAGGTGAATCAGAATCATTCAATGGTATTCAGAGCAAATCAATATCTTAATGGAGACCTTCTACCTTCAGCTAATGTTAATACTTGTATCTCTCCTGGTGCTTTTTACACAGAAAAAAAAGCTAAACCTCTGGATGCTGCATTCTCTCATTCGGACTCTGAAGGAAACTGAACATAATAGGCAGAGCTCACCAGTTGTGATGGCTGCCTTTTCTAAGGCCCGGAAAAAAGAGGGAATATTCTCTAAAAAAATAAAAAAATAACAAGTACAAGAAGAGGTCAGGGAAGTAAATCAATAATATGGGCAAAGAAATATGTTTTAAGGAGGCAGACTCACATCATATCTAACAGATCCCAAATTCCAACTGGTAAGCTAAGTTTAGGATAACCAGAGAATGAGTTAACACAAAACTCTGGCTTCCTCATTAGAGGTGAAGGGGAAAAAAATAAAAACCACATTTTCCTTTTAAACCAGGAGTGTTTGTTATCCATCTGATTTTTAAAAAAGGGGTATGTGTTTTGTCAGAGTGAATGTGCAGCAGGATCAATAGATTTGTTCGTTCACTCAACAGTCCTTGATAAGCACTTCTAAGCTAGACAGATATTCGACCAAGACACAGGACTGGCCCTAGAGGAGCTTTCAGGCTAACGGTAAAGAGAAAGCTAGAACACAAACACTGAGCAGAGGTGTGGCGTGATGAGAGCCATACTCCATTAGGAGGACTCTTCCCATGGGGCGGAGGACAGACCACGTGCCACGGGGGAAGACACAGGTCATGGGTGACCAGTTTGGCAACTGTTACAACACTCTCTAAACCAGCACGAAGCATGGCTGAAGAAAGGGAGGAACATACGGCACAGCAATTCTGAAGGTAGAACCAATAGGACCTGGTAACACATGGGTATGATAAACAAGGACGAGGGATGAGTCTAGGATGATACAAAGGTTTTTAGTGTGGCCACGTGGACATGGCAGCTGATGTAGCTATGAAGAGAAATAGAAAATAAATTTGTTTATACAACAGCCACTACTGGCTAGACACCCACAGTTATGCACAAACCCCTTCTCCCTAGTCTGTACTTTATCCTGACATTTTGAAACTGAAAAAAGCCAGGTGGTCTCTCTTTTCCAACTTTCCTTGGAGCTAAGGGTACCCATAAGACATGCTCTTGGCTGACACTTGAGGAAATGTCTGCCGAGGGCTCTGAAAAATTTTTCTCTCTTCAAAAAAAGAAGAAAAGCCGGAAGCACCTGTCTCTTGCCTTTGAACGTGATTGTACAAGTATGTGATGTCCAGATCTGTGGCAGCCACCTTGCAAAAATGAGGCAGAAAGTCTAAATACACAATCAAGATGGTGGTGGCACAATGGAGACACTTGAATCAACCTAAGAGCAGCCTGCCTCTGGACATTTTTGTTCAGATAAAAATAATTTACCTTCTCGTTTAAACCATTGTTAGAATGCCTTAAATTGAGAGTAACAGAAACTCCATCCTAAAGGACATCTTGCTATTATAAGACACAACTGGGGGATTATTTCCTATTTCTAGCTTACCCTCTCTGCACTGCAAGTATTTAGGAACTCACATCACAAACTCCTAGACTAGGAGGTTCTAACATTTTCTACTGTCCATGCTAGCGCCTCCATGCCATAAGGCGAACAGAGTTTTAGTGACCATGCTTTAACCAAGTATAACTGCATTGTTTTCAACCAGGCTTCCAAACTCAGATGGTCTAAACTTACTTTTGCCTGATGAGTGATTTCCCTATTGTAATAAATCAAAAGAGGTGAGATGAAGACTTCGAAGGCCTAGGACAATACACTGATGAGATTCTCTTCTCCAGATCATGTGATTTTTTCCCCCCATTGCCTTTAATTAGGGCTTCTTTGAGGTTCCTAAGTTCCGGGCACATTTTCAAGAGTGACAAAGCATGATTCAGGAGGGGCGTGGAAGAGAGAAGCATTTTTTTGCCAGGCAGGCTCATCTTTCTCAGCTGTTCACAGTCCGCCTTGTGAGGTAATCAATGACAGCCGAAGGCTATGACACAGGTCTTGCCCGTGTCCCCAAGGACTGGTGTGTAGGGGGTAGAAGGAGTAGGGAGGCTGGGAAAGAGCCACCGCTGTCCATGTCCCCCCACCAATCCTAACAGCAGTATGTCCCTGGGAATGGTTATTTCTATCAAAGTGTTAAGCTTTCTGCTTTCCAACAGTCCAGTTCTAATTTCAAGGTCCACTTAATTCTGCATCAAGTAATTACTGATATACCCAGAAGCACCTTGTCTCCAGAGTTAAGCATATGGTGAAGAACTGAGACCTACTGGTATCCATTATGGAAGCAGCACGGATGCCAAGCCGATTAAAAATGCTCAGGCTCCCCACACAACATGCCGGGTGAGTGACAGCTCCTCGACAAGGCCAGTCGCAGAGTCTGCCAAAACAGTCTCTGCTGCACTGGGGCCCACATGGTGTGCTGAGAAAACAGTTCCATTTCTGGTATTAAATTCCCATACTGACCCGAGGACTTTGCCGTGAGCTCAGCAGGAGCGCACCATCCAATTTACAGCTCCGCTCTCCGGAGCCTCGAGTGCCAGCCCCTGGCAGAGACGAATGATGGTCAACCCCTCCAGCTCATAAATTATGCAAAGGCAATAAATGCACTCAGCAAACAGCGCCTAACGTTTGCCTAGCCTGGCTCCTGACACACTCTGTAAAAAGCCAGAAGCTCGACACATACAAGAGGTCTATTCCACTCATAAAGGGGGTTTGTTGACAACCCCAGACGGAAAGTGAGCCACAGTCCTAAGGAGTCTTTCTGCTTCACTGGCAGCAGTTTATGGGCCGGCTTTATGAAAAAGAGAGGCTGTTTTATAGAGTCAGTGTGGGTAGAATTCATGGTCTCAAATTCACATTTAATACACTGTACGGCTTTCACACCCTAAGTTCAATACATTGTGGATTTTAGGCCAAATGATTCTTGGTCTTGAAAGGTTAAAAGAAGTATCTGCTCCCCAGTCCCTAGATACCCACTCCAATTTACAGGAGTTCACATCAAGCCACCTCCTGATTCAGACCTATGTTCTGCATGAGGCTGAGAAGTGGGAAAGGCACGTCAAATGCACAAACGGAGTCCCAGCTGATTTGACCATTTTAAGCATTTTGACATCAGGGTCCCGCATTGGTTTATTAGCAAACAGGTTGCATGCTAATGACCCGCTTGAGGTGACAGGGTACTCTCCATGACTAGATTTCAAAGCCCTTTGTGAAAAGCTGAAAATATCTGCCTCCATTTTAAAAGCAAGAAATGAAAAGGAACAAGTAGGCCTTACACCTCAGACAGGGAAGAATTCTTGGCTGCTGAGTCTTCAGACAAATACGTGACCCAAACCCACCACAGATAAAAGAGGGAAACAGGAGCATGAAATCCAAGCCACATGCCTCAAAAGCAGGATTCAGAAAGGGGCTAGTGCTGAAGCACAGTACTGCCGGCCACCAGAACCCAACCCCGCTCAACTTCACCTTCACCTTGTGTCTCCTCTGGTTTCACAAATCAGAAGTGAGTCTGTGGGGGCAACATCTTCCTTTCTCACTTAATTCCCACCCTTTAAATGCTTCAACCCACCCATGCACCTACCCAATATTTTCTCCTCTTAAAAATTAACGCATATTTACTGAAGGTATTTTTAAAAATCACCCATGAACTTGGCACTCACAGGTAAACAGCTAATACACCTGTATTATTCTTTGCAGTCTTTCCTCCATCCTTCCCACACATATTTTAAGAAATGAAAACAAATTCCTATATATTGTAGCCTGCTTTGTTTTCAGATAATGTGTCAAATATTTTGTTCAATGAGTGAAATTGGCCCTGTCACATCACTTTTTTTTTTTTCCTTAAAGACTGCACTGTGATCCACCGTATGGATTGTAAATAATCTAGTAAGAAAATTCCCCAGTGCTGTTATTTGGATTGTTTCAACTCAACGTCCTGCAGTGTTCCCCTTTCACACTCACCAATACTGCTCTTCCTTAGGACCTTCTCATGGCCCTTCCTTCTCTGCATATCCCTTAATGTCACTGTCTCCCCAGAGTTGAATCTGCAGTCCTATTGTTTCTCGGTGATTTCCAGGGGAGCCCTTAAAGATCCCCTTGGTTCCATCTACCATTTATATTTTTAGACTGAAAAATCTCTATGCCCACCATCTGCCAGCTATGTAACTTTGGGAGAGTTGTTTCAGTTCTCTGCACCTCAGTTTACTTTTCTGTAAAATGCGGGTAATAATGGCATTGCCCTCAAAGGACGGTCAGCATAAAGTAAGTTAGTACGTGTAAACAATCAGACAACACGTGGCACAGAGTCAGGGTAGACAATAAACGTTAACTGTTTCCAATGTATGTTTTTGTTTGCTATGCCCCCTTCCCGAAGCCCTGCAAACAGACTCAAGAATCCATTTAAATCCGGACTAGCCATCTTTGCTCCCCCCAAATCTGCCCCTCTCCCACCGTGTCCTTAGTAATGCTATCACTGTTCAGTCTCGGTGAAGAGTCTTGTTATCATCCTTGACTCCATTCTTGAGCAGACCTACCTTCCTCTCTCACCCACATTACTGACGCTGCTTTCTAAATCCTCACCATCTCCACTGCTGTCGCCGCTGCTTTAGTTCAGCCTTTTATTTTGTCATGACAAGAGGATAATGACTGCTTTCCTGGGCCTATGGTCTCCCCCTTTTCTAGCCCAAGTCCTTACTGACCAGGGTGGATCTCCTCATTTTCCCTTTGATCATTATCTGACACTTCCCACGGCAACTCTTCATGTTGCTTCCCCACTTCCCACATCCAACCATTCCTCTAACACTGTGCATCTCAAGCTTTCTGGGGCGAAGGACCATTTGTTTTTGTTTTGTTTTGATTTTTTTTTTAAGATTTTATTTATTTATTTGAGAGAGAGAGAGAGCACATGAGAGGGGGGAGGGTCAGAGGGAGAAGCAGACTCCCCGCTGAGAAGGGTGCCCGATGTGGGACTCGATCCTGGAACTCCAGGATCATCACCTGGGCCGAAGGCAGTCACTTAACCAACTAAGCTACCCAGGCGCCCTTTGTTTTGTTTGCTTTAATTTCCAATACATCATATACTGATACTTCTGTAAAATATAATAAAAAATAAAATGCTAGGAAAATGAAAAAGAAAAGCAAAGACATATAAAAATATGTGTTATTATATTTAAGAGATATAAAAATTAACTCCACTGAATTGCTATAAAAGTTTCCAAATGCTTAATCTGAGCTGGCATACTAATCTCTAAGTAGATAGTTAAGCAAGAGCTCATGGCATGGCCTGTGTCTGCATCCACACTTTGAGTAGCACTATCTTAACACACCCCTTGCTCTCGCCACCCTCGGGCACACTTGGTCAAATGCCCAGGACTTACTATCTTTGCACCTAGCAATTCCCTCTGCCTGGAATTCTATTCTCACAAACACAGTTCCCTCTGTGAATTGTCCAATACTCTTCTTAGAATTAGGAATTCTTAGAATTACAGTGCTCTTCTTAGAATTAATTGTTTCTGTCTCCATCCCTTACAAACTGTATTTTCATTGTTTGCCACGAGAGACGTCCCTACTAGAGAGTTAGCTCTTGGGTAGGTAAGGGCAGTGCCTTGGGACATGGAAGGGAGTCAATCATATTGATAAATCCATCTCATTCTTCTTTAGAAATCTTCAAACTGTGGTTGATTCCAGGTAACATAAACTATGATTCTGAAAAACAAGTAATTCCAAAGAAAGAAGCCGTGGGAAACAATGACTAACTCAACTGCTTAATACAGTGGAGTGGAGGTTTGAACGCTTGGGGCAGGGTTATAATCATTAGCAGAGCCTAGAGTTGGAGCCCAGAGAGAAATGCCTTCCATCACAAGGCCCAGACAAGACATGATGATGATTTTATTGTATATTCCTCAAAAGCAAACATTTCTCATTTCCATTTGGGAATCTCAATATCTGTGTTTTAAGACTCTGATCCAAAATGAAATAAGTCAAGGTCTGCAACACCTCTCCGCGTCATTCGGAATGAAGGAACAAGATGGAATTCTAGGTACCTTGTGATGGAATGCATTCTTAAGCAGAAAGTGGCAATCATTGAATATATCACATACAATGACATTGAGGAGGGCATTGCTCTCTATTCTGCTCAATGGACCTTGCTGGAACAGTTATTTTGTATCTCAAATCCATTTATCATTGCCACCAAAGATGTCAAGGCTGAACACCATCACTGAACAAAGTTATTTTATTCTTCTTTCTGCCTAAAGGAAGTAAGAGGAAAATGAGGGAGAACCCCAACTTGTAAACTACAGCATCTAACATCAAGTACAATTTAACTTTGCCAGTGACAAAACAAATCGATTTCCCTTTGGGGCAGGCGGTTTATCTACGACTGTAAAGACATCCCTCACCTAAAAGCAATTTCAGAAGAAGCCACCTAGAGAAAACATGACACTTATTTTCTTATTTAAAGACGGTAAGCAGCACAGTGACTAGAAACATATCCGCCACCATCTTCCCGTCTGCCCAATTCCTTGTACGTGCACAAACATGGAGCCATTTTGTGTCCACATATGACAACTCTGATGTTGTCTGTCTTCTGTCACCCCACAAAGCCCTCATTTCACACTCTCGCATCGACTTTGGGCTCTAAGTGAAATTCAAAGCTATTGGGAACCTTGGAATAAAAGGAGTATTTTAATACTGAAAATGGTTTGAGGTACTCTTGCTGATGGTAACATGATGCCATTGGCCCTCTTCCCTTCCATCCCAGCAGTAACTATTCCTGAGCAAATAAAATAGCTCTAAAAAGCGAAAGCATAATCTAGAGATTTGTTTGCCAAAGAGTCATTTAAGAGATGAGAATAAAGCTTCTGACAGTCACAAAACGAGCGCATTAGGAATAATGTAAGGTCTACCAATCTTTAGCTGTTCAGGAGCTAGGAAGGAGAGCAAATCTTCAGAAGCTTCTGGAATTCTGTACTGGTGACCTATTATTCCTATGGGGAGCTCATTTTTGCAAGTTCACAGCTTGAATTGGCCAGGGCTCAAATAGCCAATGTGATCTGAGGGGGCTAACAGAACACTTCTTATTCTCCTCCGGGGTCTCTCAGATGATCATACACTTCATTCAACGAATAATTTTAAAAGTCTCTACTATGTGCTAGGTTCATTCTGACCACTCGTTAGGAGTACAAATACATTGCCAGAAAACATGCTATCAAAATTTGAAGTTATAAGGTCACAAATTAATTTTCAACATTTCTTTTTCCTTTTTGTCACTTTCAAATGTGGGTATATTTCATAAAACAATCTGTATGCTGTAAATTTCCACTTAGCTCATTAAAATATTGTTGGGCTTTTGGAAGTGGAATAAGTGGATATTTCACAAATCTCTGGAGTTCAGCTTTTTTTCCCCCCCTTAGAAGAAAGGAAGTCACACTTTGCCAAGTATAAACATACATAAACCCCAAAGATGAAACTTACTTAAAATCCAGAGCCCACAAGCCTCAGTGGTTGCCAAAATGAGAAAAACGAGTTTCTTGTCCAAAGGTAAAACTGACAGTCTAGGGCTGGGTGATTTGTAAACGATCTCTTTTAAGCTTAAGCAACAGATCCTTTGCCTCTTTGTCATTGATTGACTGATTCTAAGTCATCAATAGCATTAATCCTTACCTGCCTGGGGACCGATTACAAATGACTTTGAAGATGGTGGGAAGCAAGAGTTTATTATGAGACCACAGTGCTATTGCCAGGGAGACCTTCTCAGCCACATTCTCTGGTAATATTGTATTTGTGACCCCCGGTAATGTTACAATCTTCCCTTTCCCTATCACAGCTGCTTGTTCCTTTGGGTGGGGCCTGAGCCCCCTGGGTTTGCTTCAGCTAAACCTTGGTTCTTTTCAGAGTCCTGTGTGAGCTAATAAAACCCAAATTTGCTGATGAGTAAAAAGGAAAAGCATGTTATGGGTTAAAATAATACAAGAGTCTATTTTTTCCACTGTGTTGTGATCCATAGAAATCACCCTGAGCCTTTTCCCTTTCTTCTCTGCCTGGGAAGCCAATTGCTTTGATTGCAGTGATATGAGCTAGCTAAAATGACTTGCCCTTGCTTGTGAGGCAAATGGAACATGCTAATAGAACTTATCGCATTACCCGATGCAAAAGTGCCATAGCTCATTACTTTAAGATAAAAGGATATCATTGCAGACGGCAAGCAGAATTGACTTTCTGAGGCCCGGCTTGATGATGATTTAATCAACTGCTCTCTTTCACTTCTGATCTCTGCGCCTGTCGGTTTCACAGGTGCCGTTAAATGAGACACTCAGAAAGTGAGCAGAGGGAAAGAAATTGCTGTCATTACTTTTCAAGAAAGGAGGTATGCAAATTTTCGACAGAAAGATTGCGTTCATAATGGGCCTGGTAAAATACAAGGATCATGCTTGACAGGTGAGGGCAAGCCATTCCTATGTCCTTAAAGTGGAGCAACTGTCCTCGTTTAGAAATGCGCTTGGTAAGAGAAACTACAAATGAGAGACTGGGCGGGGCCCGGGGCCCGGGGCCCAGGCAGGCAGGAATCTCATAGGGTTGGTCCGGGCTGGTACACGATCTAGAAAGGGGGAGGGAGCTCAAAGTCTTGAGGAAGTCAAAGCCAGATGATCAGATGACAAGGCCTGGTAGCTCTTAGTCTGAACCAAAATGGCAACAAGTTCTTACAAAGCTCTTTTTTTTTTTTTTTTAAGATTTTGTTTATTTATTTGACAGAGAGAGACACAGCGAGAGAGGGAACATAAGCAGGGGGAGTGGAAGAGGGAGAAGCAGGCTTCCCATGGAGCAGGGAGCCCGATGCGGGGCTCGATCCCAGGACCCTGGGATCATGACCTGAGCCAAAGGCAGATGCTTAACAACCTGAGCCAAAGGCAGCCATGCAGCCACCCAGGCACCACCAAAGCTCATCTTTTCTTTCACATAGTACTGTGGAGCCAGTTTGCCTGGATTCAAATCTTAGCTCCACTACTTACACGATTTGGAGGGCCTTAGGCAACTAACTTACCTTTCTGTGCCTCAGCTTCATTTTCTATCAAATGGGGAGCTACTGCTGGTATCATACCTCCCAGGGTTGTCGACAGCATTCAAGTTCATAAATGTACATATATATATATTTGTATATTTATTATATGTATGTATATATATATATACACACACACACACACACATAACATTGGAAGGTGTAGAACCATGCCTGATATATAGGAGGCACTCAGCAGATGTCAGAAAGCACGCATTCATTCATTCTTCAACAAAGACTGAGTGTCTTTTTTTTTTTTCCTTAAGAGGATGTGTGCCAGGTGCTGGAAATCTACCTGGCTGTGGTTTCAACAGAATACAATTAATTCTTCATTGACTTCGCATACTTAAGTCTTGCTCCCCTGGCAGATGGGGAGCTCCTTGAGAGAGAGCACTCTGGCTGGCCCTGGAATCATCACAGGGCCTATGGCAGTCTTAAGGACCCTAAAAGATGCTCAACACCGATTTGATGATTTATGGAGTACCCTCCGTCCCCCCTCCTCCTCATTGCGTATATCTGACACTGTGTGGAGAGCACAAGCCTTCAGAGGAATCTCCTCTTGGAGTAGGAAATTCGACTTTAGTGGGGACCCTCAGGCAATCGCTGTGTGCCATAGCCTGGGAAAGGAACAGACAGTCTGGCCTGAACCACCTTCAGGAAGGCACGATGAATCTGAATAGATTAAATGATCAGGGTAGTATGAACAGAGATGTTTTTTCAACCACTTTGCCTTCAATAGGTAATTGTTCTATTTTCTCCAACACTCAAAGTGAAAACATCTATCTGCCTGTAACTCTGAGTTCTTTTTTCCCCAGGTAATGAAGCTGCTGCAAACCCTTCTTCCTTCCAGCCCCTAAGCTTGTGAGGCGCGGAATGCAGCTGCATTCCGCACTAAGTGGCACCTACTCACTGAAGGGACAACAGCAGGAGGAGGAGGGTCCATGACAACAGAGCAGCTCTGAGCCCTCTGTTTTGGAAAAGCCTGGTTCGGGGTAGGGATTCTGCATCGGAACTCTCTATCGGAGCATCTTTGCCCTACAACAGCCAGCCGACAGCCATCAGTCATTAAAAAAGAATGTTCTGACAACAGCCCTGGGAAGGAAGTGTTAGGACCCCTCTGTTTTCAAGATGAGAAGTTAAGGCTTCCAATGGGGCAGGCAGTACTCGAACCCAGTTCTGTCCTCTGCTGCTCATGTTCCCAGCAAGCACAATATAGCCCCGCTCGCTCTCTCATGCACTGTACAAAGAGACTACTAGAAAGACATCTTTCTGATTAATTGCTTGGCATGGGTAGAGGCAGGCTGAAACTGAAAAGAGGTTACAATGACCGTAAGTGGCAGTGAGTGAATGCAGCCAAGCAGCCACATTTCTACGCCACCCCAGACAGCAGCTCTCCCTTAGGAGGAGAATCTAGCACAGTACCTGGCTCAAGAAAGTGCTCATTAAATCTGAGGCCGACCTAGGTTCAAATTCTGATCCCTCTAACTTAGCAGCCATGCAGTCTTGGCAAAGACACATAATACCCTGGAGACTACCTTTCCTTTTTTCCAGCCTGTAAATGGGAATGATATACATATATACTCCCCGCAATTTTTGTTAGCATGAAATGAGTTCAAGCATTTGAAAGCAGCCAGAAAGAAATACTAATAGCTTTACTTTTTCCAACTCTTTTATGAAAGAAACGCTATATCACACACAGAAATGAGGTAATGATTGTTATTTAAATGTTGGGTTTAATTTCTTTATAATTTTATTGCCAGACAGGAAATCATATTCTGTAAGAATTTCTCCTTGGGAGGTGTTTGAAGACTTGCTACTACACTAGACAGAAAGAGAAACAACAGCCCAAACAAACAAGCAGAAACAGAAACTATCATTCCCTCTCAAAGTAGAATAACAAATGGTTTTATTTCACTGATAAAATACACACATGCCTTGGGAGATATTACAAGCCTGGTTCCAGACCAGTGCAATAAAATGAATATCGAAATAAAGCGAGTCGAATGAAATTTTTGGTTTCCCAGCGCATATAAAACTTATGTTTACGCTACACTGTAGTCTATTAAGTGTGCAATAGCACTATGTCTAAAAAAAAAAGTACACACCTCAGTTAATAAATACTTTATTGTGAAAAAATGCTAACCATCCTCCGAGCTTTCAGCGAGTCATAATCTTTTTGCTGGTGGAGGGTCTTGCCTTGGTGTGGCCAGCGGCTGACTGATCAGGGTGGTGGTTTGCTGAATGTTGGGGTGGCTGTGGCCATTTCTTAAAATAAGGAGGCAATGAAGTTCACCACATTGATTAACTTTTCCCATCATTAACAATTTCTCTGTGGCATGTGATGCTGTCTGAGAACATCTCACCCACAGGAGAACTTCCTTTAAAATTGGAGTCAATCTCCTCAAACCTGTTTGCTGCTTTATCAACTGTGTTTATGTCATTTTCTAAATCCTTTGTTGTCATTTCAACAATCCTCCCAGCATCTTCACCAGGAGTAGATCCCTTCTCAAAAACCACTTTCTTTGCTCATGCAGAGGGAGCAACTCCTCATTCAGTAAAGTTTGATCACAAGATTGCCGCAATGCAGTCCCATCTTCAGGCTCTGCTTCTAATTCCAGTTCTCTTGCTGCTTCCCCCACCTCTGCATGACTGCTCCCCTGAAGTCCTGAACCCCTCAAAGTTATCCATGAGCACTGGTAATCAACTTCTTCCAAACTCCCATTAGTATTGATATTTGACTTCTTCCTATAGATCATGAATGTATTTAATGCCACTGAGGATGGTGAAGCCTTTCCAGAGACTTTTCAATTTACGTTGCCTAGATCCATCAGAGAAATCACTGCCTATGGAAGCTACAGCCTTATGAAATCTCTTTCTTAAATTATAGGACCTGAAAGTTGATATGACTCCTTGATCCACAGGCTACAGAATGGATGTTGTGTTAGCAGGGATGAAAATAACATTAATCTCATTTTACGTCTCCATCAGAGTTCTTGGGTGACCAGGTATGTTGTCAATGAGCAGTAATGTTTTGAATGGAATCTTATTTTCTGAGGAGTATGTCTCAACAGTGGGCTTAAAATAGTCAGTAAACCATTTGCCAACAGATGTGCTGTCATCTATGCTTCGTTGTTCCATTTACAGAGCACAGGCAGAATATATTAGCACAATTCTGAAGGGCCCTAAGATTTTCATAATGGTACATGAACACTGGCTTCAAATTGAAGTCACCAGTTGTATGAGCCCCTGATAAGAGTTGGCCTGTCCTTTCTAGCTATGCAAGTCTTCGATGGCATCTTCCAATAGAAGGCTGTTTCATCTACACTGAAAGCCTACTGTTTGGTGTAGCCCCCTTCATGAATGTTCTTAGCTATATCTTCTGGATGACCTACGGCTTCTACATCAGCATCTGCTGCTTCATCTGGCACTTTGATGTTATGGAGGTGGCTTCTTTCCTTAAACCTCATGAATCAATCCCGACTAGCTTTAAACTATTCTTCTGCAGCTTCCTCACCTCTCCCAGCCTTCACAGAATTCAAAGGAGGTAGGGCCTTGCTCTAGAATGGGCTTTGGCTTAAGGGAAGGTTGAGGCTGGTTTGATCTTCTATGCAGACAATTGAGATTTTCTCTATGCCAGCAATAAGGCTGCTTCACTCTATCGTTCATGTGTTCATTAGAATAGCACTTTTAATTTCCTTCAAGAACTCTTCCTTTGCATTCGCAACTTGACTAACTCTTTGGTGCAAGAGGCCTCGCTTTCGGCCTATCTTGCCTTTAAGTAAGCTTTTTCACTAAGCTTAATCATTTGTAGCTTTTGATTTAAAGGGAGACATTTGTGACTCTTCCTTAAACACTGAGAGGTCACTGTAGGGTTATTAATTGGCCCAATTTCAAAATCACTGTGTCTCGGAGAACAGGGAGGCCCAAGGAGAGGGAGAGAGATGGAGGAATGGCCAGTCAGTAGAACAGTCAGAACACACACCCTTTATCTATTAAGCTCACCGACTGATGGGAGCGCAGTTCATGCCACCCCAAAACAATTACACTAGTGACATCAAAGATCACTGATTTCAGATCACCATTACTAATATAATAAAACTGAAAGAGTCTGAAATACTGTGAGAATCACCAAAACATGACAGAGAAATGAACTGAGCAAATGGTGTTGGAAAATGGCACCGATAGAATTGCTTAATTCAGGGTTGCCACAGACCCTCAGTTCAGTATGTGTAAAGCAAGATATCTGTGAAGCACCACAAAGGGAAGTGCAATAAGATGAGGAATGGCTATACCGACAAGGCAAGACACCTTAGAATTCAATTTTCTAAGAGTTTCTTTAGGTTCCTGATGCACATTTTTCTGGGTGGATATAATCTGGATTTACATTTCAGTCAGAGAGTAGCCAGGAACCTGTGCATAGGAACTAAAGTAAAATGCACACATATGAGAACTGGAGTCAAAACTCGTAGGTTACGCAGAGTACAGTGACGACTTGTAGGTTTAGATGTGAGCAAGATGTTCGCGCAAGTTCAAATTGGCAAAATAAATGGATAGAATGGGTATCAAAAAGGTCAGATGATTATTGGTACAACTAGGAAGCCAGCCATCTTGGAATCTGTCCAGGGATTCTGACCAATCAAGGTTTAGGAGCTACCTGGGTGGCCCTTTGCACAGAATTTATATATATGCAAGGCCGACTCAAGGACTTATCTAACCAAACCAACCAACAGAGTAACCTTGGGAGGAGATAAAACTTCCAAGAGCATTAAGGTTGGTAACTGCACACACGGGGCTTAATTGGGAGACTATAACTAAAATGCCTGGCACTTAGTAGGCACACTCAACAAACAGTCCAAACAGACTACTTCTGTCCCACTTGGGAATGCCTGTTCTCTCTCCCACAGATATGAAGGCTTTCTCTGACTTCTCTGCATCTTCAACACTGTGGTCAGAGTTTGCTTATATTCTGCTCTTCCTAAACCTGACACTTGAGTGGGTGCTCAATAAATACATGTGAAAGAATGAATTTGTAAATTACATTAGCAAAATATCTGAGGGAAGGTGTCATGGAAACTGTTTAATTCAGGAGATCAAGAGATACACAGTGGTTGATGGAATGAATACTAAAATGTTTGAAAGTATGGGTGTCTGTGTGTATGAGAAAGACAGAGATAATTTCAAGGCAAAAGAAAATGCAAAGAAAATAACACCAAGCATTTGAAGAAATCCAATTTTAAGGTTATTCCTTTAAGAAAATCAGGAGAATCAAAATCCTAAAATATTTCCTTTTACATTTGACTCACTTCAAGCCAACTGAAGCAATTGGAATTGAAGAGGAAAGGGAGCAAGGTGCTCTCATATTGCTGAAACATAATGGCCACATTAGCAACTTCCCACCCATCAGATTTTTTGTTTTGGTTTTAAAATGCAAGAGAGTGAAAAGTAAAGCTAAAGGAATAGAAATATGGCCTCAGACAAAGTGATTTACAAATGTTAGACGGTGGTTCAAGAAGATCCAAAGACATAGAGGGCTGCCATTAAGGAGGATCCAGAAACTGGTTTTTCTTTTCTTTTCTTTTCTTTTTTTTTTCTACCAGGCACTTCACTCTTAGCCCTCTTAGAATCCATCATATTCATAACTGGCATCTCAAATTAAATTGTACCTAACAACAGTCTTTATTTTAGGATGGTTTGAAAGCCTATCTTATAAATCATAAACAAGGAAGGGTAGGATTACTATAAATTGTTTGCAAGAAAATACAAATCGCCAAGATAAAAACACCCACTGGTCTGCCAGTTTCAAGTTTTCCTGTTTTGACATACTATATGCAGTAATTTGGTACCCACAATCTCTTATTAGAAAATGAATGTGCTATTTTTCTAAATGCTGCAATTACAATAATTGAATTTAAAATGGGGATTGAGTTTCTCTGTTTGGAGGAAAAGAATAATTGTGTATTTCTGATTAAAATCAAGGGACTGAAAAAGGGTTGTATGAATTCCAGCTTCAGTCTCCCTGAGTGACTCCTCATGAGGCCAGAGAAAAGAAACACTCAAGAGCAGAGAAATGGACGAGCACCTCAGCAGCAGGCACTCTCTTTGGCCTCATTTGCTTTGTCTCCTGGCCTTCCGTCCCAACACCATGAGCACAATGGCATGGCTGCGTTGTAAATGGCAGCCATGCTGGAGTTTCCCACTGTGTCAAAAATTAAGAGTTAAAATGCAAGGAAAACAAACATCTCTTTGTGTTGAAAATGCCTGTCCCCTTTCAGACTGCCAACATTTTGGAGTAGTTTTTATTTCTTCTTTATAGAACCTCTTCTCTGGGTGGGGGGAGGGTATTTAAAATGGCACAAAGATTGGGGGAGAAGGGAACTAATGATATTTTCTTTTATTTTACCAAAAAATTATATAAAAAGCCATCTTTAAGGTTCAGATGTAAGAAAGGAAAAGGGATCCAGACAGAACAGGGCTCTCTTGCCTTTGTCATGCCTTTTTATTTTATTTTGGATGGTACCATTCAGTCTTCTGAAACCCCATTTATCCAAATGTGAAGGTGAAATGGAGGCTCACAAGTCCTCCTAAATATTCCTTAAAATATAGCTTCCTAAGAAAAGAGAACAGTTTTTCTAGCACAAAATAAGCCACGGACTGTCCCTTTATATTGCTTACTTTTTATCTTCAGTGGCTTTAATGGCTTTATCGAGCTATTAACTGACAAGACTACACTAGCCATATTTAAAAGGCACTCTTTGACACGTTTGTACATATGCATACACCCATGAAACCATCACCACAATCAAGACAGTGAATACATCCAAAGCCCTCAAAAGTCTCCCCCGTGCCTCTTTGTTAATCCTGCTCTTCCCTCCCTGCTCATACCGCCCCTCCCCCTCGCTGATCTGCTTTCTGTCACTACAGATTAGTTTGTATATTTTCTAGAGTTTTATATACATGGAATCATACAGTATGCACTCTTTTTGTCTGGTTTCTATCATTCACTGCTTACTATTTGGATGCCTAATTAAAAGGGAGCCTCCTAGCTCAAGAGCAGAGGGCGGCCTGTAGAAGCCACGTTGGCCACGGTTTACTGTCATCCCCTAGGAAGAGGACCGATTACTTGGTCTTACTTTATTCTTAGGCTTTATTATGTACTTGAGTAATCAAGAAGCATTTCTATGGCAGAGGGTTTATTTTACTCTATAAATCCAAGAAGGAGAAAATGCTATTAAGACATCAGTATGGATGGGTCTGCTGCTCTGTAACACTATGAGGAGAACGTGAGCAACAGATTTAAATCTAAGAAGGTTACAGAGCAGTCACAGCTCCTGGCTGGATGGCAGGAATCGTAAAAGACTCAGGCAAGATCTACAGCAATGCACCGTGAACCAAAGGGACTCTAGGAGCAAAAAAAAAACAACCCCAAACTGAATAGGCATGCTGGTCATCTACCCAGAAAGAATTATAAGCACTGGCTTGAGTGGAATATGAAGAGCCCCTCTCAAAAATCCAAACTATTTCTTAACAGAACAAATAAAATGGTAGCAAACAAATGTTGAGTGCAGGCTGGCTGTGTAGAAAGCACCCCCCTCAGGTTTAGGAACTCGAGGGTCGAGGGTCGCCTGGTGGTTCCCAGGAGGCTCTTCATTCTCTTCCCCGCAACACCTGCCCCCAAGGCTCCGAGGTAATGATCAGCTGAGCATCTTTTCTCTAGCTAGCCCTTGGAAACTAACCCTTCCTTTCAAAAGCAGACAAGTCAATTCATGGAAAAAGAAACATAAATGGCTAATAAATACGAAAAAAAGTGCTCAACTTCACTAGTAATCAAAGAAGTGCCGATTAAAAAGGTATACTTCTTTTTTATCTTTTAAACTTGAAAAAAAAACTGTAAATGCTGATACACAATGTTGGCACTCTTGTGGTGAGACAGACACTCATCCACTCCTGGAGGAATGTCTATTTTCTACCTGGAAGAGAATTCTGTGATATGCATCAAGAATCTCAACCGTTTTCATACCAGGTAGCTCAACTCTTCTCTGACATATATATCCAAAATAGAGCAAAAACATCTATGGGAATTTGTTTACAAATTTTATCATGCAGTTACAAAACAACCCAGTAGTACATTATTTATATGGCTATTGTCAGCACATAGGAAGAACGAGGAAATACGCTAGGCTACACTTGATGTAAATTGCCTTTTTTAACATTATAACACCTCCCCACGCTCCCGACACCCCATTGTGTAGGTTTTAGAATTCCAATTTTACAGTGAGAAGATGAGAATTGAAGACATTAAGTAACCTGCCAAGAGCCACACATTTCTAAGAAGCTCCAGGCATCTGAACCAAAGTATTTCTAAATCTCTGACCGATATAGTCCAATCCAGGCTTCATGAACCTAAATGTCCCCAAATTGGATGTGTCAGTATGACATTCACCCATAAAAATAACATTCCTAAGGAATTTCATTAAAATGGAATAGTGATCATGGTCAGAGGGAAGTTATAATAAAAATCCTGAAAGTGGTCTGGGGGAAATTACATATCCTTTTTTAGGTTCAAGTTCTTCTCATCAATGAAATACGGATAATAGTAGCCACCTCTCCGGAGGTAAAGAAATAA
>NW_027397117.1:6409212-6451712 GCF_003265705.2 Callorhinus ursinus | reverse complement strand
AGAGACACAGCAAGAGAGGGAACACAAGTAGGGGGAGTGGGAGAGGGAGAAGCAGGCTTCTGGCTGAGCAAGGAGCCTGACGTGGGGCTCGATCCCAGGACCCTGGGATCATGACCTGAGCCAAAGGCAGATGCTTAATGACTGAGGCACCCAGGCGCCCCATCTACCAAACATTTAAAGAAGAATTAATATCAATCCTACTCAAACTCTGCCAAAAAACTGAAAAGTCATTTTACAAGGCAGGTATTACCTCTGACATCAAAGCTTCACAAAACATTACAAGAAAAGAATATTATGGACCAATATCCTTGATGAATATGGATGCAAAAATCCTCAACAAAATACTTAAATCAAATTCAACAGCATATTAAATGGATCATACAATGTGGTCAAGTGGGATATATCCCTGGGGTGCAAGGATGGTTCGATATAGGCAGATTAATAAATGTGACACACCACAGTAATAGAATGAAAGATAAAAATCATATGATCTTCTCAAGAGATGCACAAAAAACATTTAACAAAATTCAATATCCTTTCATGAAAAAAAACTCTCAATATAAAGTAGGTATAGAAGGAACTGCCTCAACATAATAAAGTCGATATATGACAAGCCCCCAGTTAACATCATACTCAATGGTGAAAAGTTAAAACCTTTCCTCTAAGATCGGGAAAAAGACAAGAATGCCCACTCTTACCACTCCTATTGAGCATAGTACTGGAAGGCCTAACCAGAGCAATAAGGCAAGAAAAAAAAATGCATCCAAAGTAGAAAGAAGTAAAATTGTATCTGTTTGCAGATGACATGATTTTATATGGAGAAAACCCTAAAGACTCCACCAAAAAACTGTTAGAACTAATAATGGATTTGGTAAAGTAAATGGGTTAAAAAATCAACATACAAAAATCAATTGCGGGGCGCCTGTGTGGCTCAGTTGGTTAAGCGACTGCCTTCGGCTCAGGTCATGATCCTGGAGTCCCAGGATCGAGTCCCACATCGGGCTCCCTCCTTGGCAGGGAGTCTGCTTCTCCTCTGACCCTCTTCCCTCTTGTGCTCTCTATCTCTCATTCTCTCTCTCTCAAATAAATAAATAAAATCTTAAAAAAAAAATCAGTCGCATTTCTAGACACTCACAACGAACTATCTGAAAGAGAACTTAAGAAAGCAATATGATTTACAACACCATCAAAACAACAAATTCCTTAGAAACAAATTCACTTCACCAAGGAAGTGAGAGACTGTATACTACAAACTATATAATACTGATGAAAAAAATTGAAGATACAAATAAATGGAAAGATATCCTATGTTCTTGCATTGGAAGAATTAATACTGTGAAAATGTCCATCCAACCCAAAGTAATCTATAGATTCAGTGCAATCACAGTCAAAATTCCAACGGCATTTTTCACAGAAATAGAAAAGCAATCCTAAAATTTGAATGGAACCACAAAAGACATTAAAGCCATCTTAAGAAAGAAGAACAAAGCTGGAGGCCTCACACTTCCTGATTCAAACTATTTTACAAAACTACAGTAATCAAAATACTATCAGTGGAACAGAAGAGAGTCCAGAAATAAACCCACTCATAAATAGTCAATTTTTGACGAGGATGTCAAAAACACACAACAGAGAAAGGATAATCATTTTAATAATTGGTGTTGGGAAAACCAGGATATTGATATACAAAAGAATGAAACCGGACCCTTGTCTTACCACTAACAAAAATTAACGAAATTGATTAAACTCTTAAATGAAAGATCTGAAACTGCAAAACTCCTAGAAGAAAAGAGAGAAAAAGCTTGACATTGGTCTTGTCTGTGATTTATTAAATAAGGTACCAAAGCACAAACAACAAAAGCTAAAATAAATGAGACTATATCAACCTAAAAAACCTTCTGTGCAGTAAAGAAAATAATAAATTTAAAACAGAACCTAAAGAATGAGAGAAAATATTTGTAAACCATATTATCTGCTTAGGCATTAATATCCAAAATATATAAAGGACTCATACAACTCAATAGCAAAAAAAAAAAAAAAAAAAGGCAAATAATTTGATTACAAAATGGGGAAAGGACCTGAAGAGACATATAAGAAGACATATAAATGGCCAACGGGTACATAAAAAGGTGCTCAACATCACTAATCACCAGGGAAATGCAAATCAAAACCACAATATATCACTTCACAGCTGTTAGGATAGGTATTAATAAAAAAGAAGAGATAGACATTGGCAAGGATGTGGAGAAAAGGGAACTATTATACACTGTTGGTGGAAATGGGAATTGGTACAGCCAAAATGGAAAACAGTATGGAGGTTCCTCAAAAAAATTATAAATAGAACATATGATCCAGCTATTCTACTTCTGGGTATATAACTGAAGGAAATAAAATCAGTATCTCAAAGAGATATCTGTACTGTCATGTTCATTTCAGCATTATTTACAGTAGACAAGACATGAAAACAATCTTAATGTCCTTGACAGAAAATTGGATAAAGAAACTGTGATATCTATCTATCTATCTATCTATCTATCTATCTATCTATCTATCGGAAAACTCTTAAGCTACAAAAAGGAGGGAAATCCTGTCCCTTGTGACAACATGGATGAATTTGGAGGAAATTATGCTAAGTGAAATAAGCCAGACACAGAAAGACAAATACTGAATGGTATCATTAGATATGGAATATAAAAGGAAAAAAAAAAACCCAATTTCAGAGAAACAGAGAATAGAATGATAGTTGCCAGGAGTTGGGGAGAGGTGGAAACAGAAGATGTAGGTCAAAGGGTACAAACTTTCAGCTTGAAGAAAAATAGGTTCTGAGAACCTAATGCATGGCATGGCGACCATAGTTGATAATATGGTAATGTGTGCTAGGAAGCTCTGAGGGTAGATCTTAAACATTCTCACCACACACACATACACACGCTAAGAGTTAAGTATGTCAGTTCATGGATGTGTTAATAATTTTGATTTTGGTAATCATTCCACCATGTGTTTGTTTTTCAAGTTGTATATTTGAAATATATACAATTAGATCTGTCAATTATTCATTAATAAAGTTGGGGGAGAATTATCTGATTTTAAAGAATTGTATATAGGTGACTCTAAAAAGGAATGAAGGGGAGGCATGGAGAAGAAAAAAAACACTGTAGGTTCCTACCCAAGACAACCTTTACTTTTGCATCATCTCTCTTGATTGCCACCCCCACCCAAGCATATTACATTTCCTGCAGTAAACCCAGGATCTTTGTAAAAACGGAAAGAAAGAAACACTGATCCACTTTTCTTGTCTTCTCTGACTCCCGACTTGTTTTCACGTAGTTGTTGGCTGCCCCCCCCCCGGACTTTTTCACCAAGGTTTGCATACAGGCTGGCTTGCCCCAGAGCCATCTCTGGCTCCAATCTAGACCTCATTTCTTGCTCTGCTTCAGGAATCATTCACCAATACCTCCTCTGTTTTAGGATGGAGAAATGAGTAAGACACACGTGCTACTTGTCTAGGATAATTTATACTCTATATATAGGGTCAGATAGTCAGTTTCAGACATCTGGAACATTCATAATTACCTAAATGTGCAAGGCTGTTTGAAGATGAGCAAAGATTTGATCTTCACACGTGCTGGAACCTCTGCTAGGAACAGGACTCCCTAGACACGTTGCTTCATGAAGGCTGAGGAGCCTGCGGGTGAGATTCTCCTGCTCTCCTCTTAACTACCCAGGACTGGCAGCTGTGCCAGAGGGGGCCGGGCTGTGGCCTGGACATGTTATGTTATTTTTAAAAATTATACACGAAGCTGTACCTACATGGTAGTCAAGATGCAAAGGAAACATTTGTTGGGCTGCCATAATGATTTCAAACATCCACTAACAGCACAAAGATATAGTAAGAGGCTCACTTTTAAAATGGCCCCCCCCTTTTTTTAAGTAGGCTCTACTCCCGGTGTGGGGCTTGAACTCATGACCCTGAGATTGAGAGTCATGTGCTCTACCACCTCAAGCCAGTGAGGTGCCCCATCATAATGGTCCTATTTTTAAGAAGTCATGTCTACCAAAGCTTTTGGCCATGTTACCCAGCTTCATTATTCAGAATAGCGTTCTTCTATATATGCATAAATCATCTTAGATTCCTTGCTCACAAAGATCCTTGAAAAGGATTAACTTATTAACGAAAGGATTTGAGACCTATAGTTAACTTGCTCTCATGTTATTAATCTAGGCATCCTTTACCTTCCCTAACTGAAATGTCCTGAAGCTAAATATAAGAACATATGACTAGAAGAACTTCTACATTTGTCTACTCCCAGACAAGGGAGTACTCTACAAGGGAGTAGACAAGAAGAGTCTGGTAGGGATACCAAGGGACAGTTTTGAGAAGGCCCAAACTGTGCCCTTGCATATAAACATTAAAGGAAAGAGATTAATCTTGTTCATCAATAACTCGTGGCATGGCTGCTGTTTTGTCCTCTGTGTTACCCGATGTCACTTTACTCATGCCTCAGCTTAGTGCCTGCCATGTTGTTTGTAGTTACCTGTCCCTATAACTTATATTCCCCCCCAAGGACTGTGAGCACATAATAGACCCCCAATGACTGTTATTGACTGAGGGTTTGTGTCAACTATTGATAGGAAAATTTTTTTTAGGTATTTTTTTAAATTTTATTTTATTATGTTATGTTAGTCACCATACATCCATGATTCATTATTTACATATAACACCCAGTGCTCTATTCAATACGTGCCCTCCTTAGGAAAATATTTCTGACTCTAATTATATTTACTAGCTACAGTATTTTTGGTCTAATGAGTTTTACAAGCTAGCTATGTGTTGTACTGAAAAAAATCTCTTATTAATATGATGTTTTTCAATGTGTCCAGGCAAATTTCCACCTTCTAGTATTACAGGACTTGGTAAGCAATGTGTGTTTAGCTAGGCTGCGCCCTTTTACTATAGCCTTTGTGTAGACGTTATCCTTTTGCTATATTCTAAGTGCTTGTTTCCAGATTAAAATCCATATTTGGTAGTAATCCTTCGGTGGATCATTTTAGTTACCTTTCTTGAAACTTGCTCTGTTAGGATTTTCTTGAGACTTGATGGGTGAGTTGTGCATCTGTAATGTACTAGAAATAGTAAAGGTTGGCCTGAGAGGCCATGGGTATACATCATCTATTATGTTGTATTATTTAGGAGAACCCCATTTTGTTCAGGGCAATGATATATACAATAAAAAGTAACTGATTTCCTTTGTATGTAGAGGTGAAAATTTGATATAATTCTGGCCAACGATGCTATCATTGGAAGTCTCTGGAGAGAGTGTCCCTTCCTGAAGAAAAAGGAAAAGTCTCCTAAGAGAGAGCCTTTTGTTCTTCCCAGATTCAGGATGTGAGGCCTGAAGCTGCTAACAGCCATTTTATGACTATGAGGTAACACACAGGAAGATCACTTTCTGCACGGGGCGGATGGAAGAGTGGGAACATGGCGGTGCATGGGTGCCCAGTGGCCTCGCTGAGCTGCAGTCTCAGCTCAGACCTCTCATTACAAGACAAACCAACCACTGCACTGTTGTTTTCAGCCAAAAGTAAACCCAATTAATACACCAGATGATGGGTAAAAATAATTAAATATACACAAAAACCAATTCTAAGGTTCCCTGAAATATACTTGAAAGAGTAAAGAAAAGAGGTAAAACACAATCACCCACATCCAAACAAGAAGAAAAGAATTGCTTCATAAAACTTCTCACGTCCTGAAGTCGATCTACTTAAAACACATTCAACTTCTCCCCCCTGTGCACACTGTAGGAGTCCATGAGTCAGAGAGAGGATCCCTGAGTTGCTTGCATTGGAGTTTGATTTCCCAGTTGGATCAGCCTTTGAATTTCCTTTAAGAATAAATGGATAATTTATGAAAAGTGTACTGAATGGAAGGTCTACAGAAGGTCCTAAACCCCTTCCGAACCACTAGTCAATATTTCCATTAGTATAATGTGTGCAAAGTAACACCTGTCCCTGCTTTAGAAATTTTAACACAACTTACTAGCTGAGAATCAAAGGCTGAGGCTGTTCTGATTTAACAGTTATGTTTTTCCTAAGTTAGGCTTTACTCTCTCTCCCATTAAATGCTGATCAGGACAAAATGGTTCCCTGTGCAATGACTGCTATTCCAAATCAACAACCACCGACATGCCTTGTGGAAGACGTTGTGAAAATTAGCATGGTTTGTGTGCATGCCTACACACTCGTATGAGGCCCCCCCCCACACACACACCACAGATAAATCTTGGGAATTGTTGTATATACAAATGTCCACAAACTGACAAATCTTTCTCCACAGTGATAATCTATGTTCTTATCCCTGCCCACACACGCCTGACCAGGTGTAAGTCATTTGCATACTTATGAATTACTATACATATACACACACATGGACACCAAGTGATAACAGACAAGTACACGTATTGAGTACACGTAATACTCCTGACTAGTATGTGTGTGTGTGTATCAACATCCTGAGGTATAGCAAGTGATCAACCTTCCTCTAGACTTATAACGAGACTGTACACAGAGAGTGATACGCTGGTATACTTAGATACTTAGGAGTAAGTTTTCTCTCTTTTTCAGAGCTGAGAGTATTCATGCGGATACACACACAAACACAGGGTAAATCCAGACCTCAGACGTTTTCTTTGGTACTTCTGCTGCAGTCCCAAGC
Source organism: Callorhinus ursinus (assembly GCF_003265705.2). Classification (NCBI taxonomy): domain Eukaryota; kingdom Metazoa; phylum Chordata; class Mammalia; order Carnivora; family Otariidae; genus Callorhinus; species Callorhinus ursinus. The sequence goes on along the minus strand of NW_027397117.1, from coordinate 6,444,997 downwards.
AGTGCCATAAGGTGATTAGAACCTTAGCCAAGCTGAAACCCTCAGGCTGTGCACACCACTGTTTTCAAATCTGTTCTTTCATGTGACCTGCCAGTTGAGATTACTTCTACAACATGGTCAGAACCAACCTGGGTGGATTTATAATGCCTTGCATTGCTATTGGCATATTTCTGCGAATCATCTACAGACAGCAGATAATTCTCTTTAGGTTGCAGTGATTGCGAATTCTTATGCTTCTGAGGGCACATATCTAAGATAGGAAGGCTGCAGAGCACGAAGCATGGCTGATGTAACCAGCTCCGGGTGCAGAGGAAGCTCACAGGAAGGTGTGCGGAAGAGCTTCCTATCTCAATCCTACATGGTTCCTAGCTAGCTCCTCTCCCCGTTCCCTGGGTATAATAGTAGCTGACTATTTCCACTCATTACTACGTGCAAGAAGCCTCCTGCTGACTGGGGAGAGGGCCAAGTAACGTGGAGCTGTATTGTGTCAGCAAAACTGTGATGACTATCAGTGATTGCACCCTGAGCACCCAGAATGCACTGGCCACTGTAAGCACTAGATGGACAAGGGGTTAAGTGGGTCCTTTCCTGTTCCCTTGGCCTTGATTAGACCCTCCTATCTCCCTCTAGTCCTTATTTCTTTTGACCTTTCCCATACTTTGTCCTGTTACGGGGACAGCACAGGAAGGGCATGCACACTACCACCACTGAAGGCCTCCACTGTGGTTTTAATAACCGTATTCTCATCTTCATCCCGTGGTTCTCACTGAGCCCACCCCATGGGTCATTCTCTCAGCTGCCAGTGTGATCACCACCCCACCTGCCCCTTCCTTCCCAGTGCTATGAATTTGAAAGGCGGGGGCTACTTAAGTGCTGTTTTTGTTTTCCAGCCACTGTATTCTTTATATTTTAAAATTTCATGCATCTTTGTAGGAAAAAAAAAAAATCCTCCGGATACCGCTAAACAATCACATATACAAACATACTGGCATGCAGGCACATAGACAACACACATGTAGAATTTCAGTAGAGTGCACGGCTTTTATTTGGGGGTGATGCTGAGATCTTTATTTTGCAAGCACCCATTATCCCCTACCTGTCCTTATTATGCTATTTGTAAAAAGAACCAGCAAGAATGCTGGGTTCTACTGGCCAGCAAGTAGGAGATGAATCGCTGCAAAGACAGCTACCAAAAAACCCCCAAAAACCAACCAAAACAACCCCCCCAAAACAAAAAACCCATGGGAAAGCATAGGTGGGTAGCACTGTAATTCACAGGAACAATGAACACAGGTTCTTCCACACTGCATTTGGTTTAAGGGGCGAGGAAAAAGTACTGACCTTTTGATTACTACTCAAAAATACTCAATTTCTGACCAAATTCCGGCTACATTTGCTGCCAAACCTACTTGTATCTTATGTTATTACCGCCTCACGGAGTCTGGCTCGCAACGTCAGCTTTGCTCTGCATAAAGCTGTTAGGAGCTATAAGTCAGGAGCGATAACTGCTTTTAATCAGTGCCTGGATTCTCCATAACTTACTGATATTTGGCCAGCTCAGTTTTTGGCATATGCAGAAAGTCCTTGATGTCCATAAGGAGAATGACAACTTAACAAATCAGTAGCTTTTGGGTACTTATGGAAAGGTTGAGAACAAGCCAGCTGCTTCCTCTATTGGAGGTGATGCATGGTTAATTTATTTATTTTAGCATACAGTACACAGATGCGGCTGAGTTGTTAATTTTGCTTTGCTACCAAGAGTTACAAGGTATCAGCTATCGGCTGATTTATTTGAAATCCTCCCTGGAACGCATCAGAATCTTAATTGTTTCCTGAATTTCTGCAACAGAAGAAGAATTGATGTCACTGGAAAATGCCCCGGGTCCCTGCTGACTGCTACTAACTCCCAGTGACTGATTTCCAATTGATACAGATGAGGCCTGAGAGGCGGTGCACACAGATACACCCACGTGAGCCCAGCAGCCCAGTAATGATGGGAGAGACCAAACATTTCTTTCCAACAACTCATCAAGTACACTGTTCTTCTCAACAGATGTAACTGTCGGGGCCCAACATAGATGCTGGCAGAAACAGATGGTGCTGCGGGGCAGCTCTCTGTTCCCTGCTCCCTGGGCTGGGCTCTGCAAGATGGGGAAAAGGGCTTGTGTGTGCAGTGTGCAGGGGGGTGGGACAGGGCTGTGTTTTCCAGCAGCAGGTAAAATCCATTTGTCACACCAGCTCCAACCGGGTTTTCAGCACAGAAGTTAATATCTGAAACCAATGAGCCATTCTGTCCCACTGCTGCAGGGAAGCGGGGGGACGCCTCTCACTAACTGTGTCCTCTGAGGGACCGAAGAAAGGAAGGGGGTGGTGGGTCAGAGAGGCCTGGCAAGGGAGGGAGGCAGATGAAAACGTAGGCTAGGCTTGCAGGGGCTTGAAAGGCTCTGCTTTTTAATATTTCGTTAAAAACAAGATGGCAGGTGGAGCAGGGGGAAGGGAATACATGAACACAGTGTCTTCTCTTAAACACCTCCAGGGGAAGGGCCACCACCAGCACCACTAAGATCAACCACACCCATCGCCCCCCCAACCCCCCCCCCAAAAAAAGATCCAGGAGAAAAAGCAGTGTGTTCTTTTTCTGTTCTTAACAGAGTCTCGGCAATCCCATAAAAGCAGCCTCTGCATATTCACTCAGTCTCAAATACGAATACACATAACAGCAATAAATTTCCACTGCCTCCAACTTTTAGCACTGCCAAGGTAGGTGGCACAGAGAGGATTTTTATGAGTAGGCCTTCAGCTGCCAGGATCCCACCTTCATAAAGAAGAGATTTTAGTCCATTCTGTCTATTTATTTTGTGTAGAGAAATCAAGGGCAATAAACCATGAAGAAATTCACTCTACCTTATTCCATTTCACACTTTTGTCAACCACGCTTTATCGAGTATCTGAATGAATTTTTAATATCATGCCACAAAATGCTTTGGTCTTCTATCATATGCTGGGACTCTATCAATCTGATAACACTTGGGAGTTCTGAGAGATACTCAGCACCGAAGGAAACGGCTTTAAAGTTTAGTCATTCTGATGGAATGTAAAAGCTTATATCTATGACAGGTTGACAGAAAAAGCTGTTTTCCTTTCCATTTCACAGACTTCCACGTATGAACGCCATGAAACATGTCAGGACTTTCTCTGAGTCTACGAAGACAGAGATGGCATCTGCTCCCAGTGGGAAGCCCTTCTAACCAGTAATACTATAAAATTTCATGATTCTGAATTCTGACTGACATTCGAAAGGGCAGGGAGGAGGTGTTTACTATATTTTATAGAACATCAATTGCTTGTCTTAGCACATAAATATAGTTTTATGGTATACAATGCCACCTCAAGCATCTTTCCTCTCTCTCTCTTGCTCTCTTGTAAAGAAAAAAAAAAAACAACACAATCCGTTTTGTGTTAACCAAAGAGGTTTCTAATTTCCTGCTGCGGGTTGGAGGGAGCTTGTATTTGCATTTTCCCTGAAATACACACATTTCTTGACTCCTTCAGGAAGCTGTGGGCATAAAGGGAGCAGCTTTCCACTGGTTCCGCGCATACTCCGTAGCTGTGAGAGCAGGACCGACGGCTGCAGTGTCCAGCCGGACCTCTGATTCCTACTGCATTTGCCCAGAAGCAGCAGTTACAGAAAGTGCTCACGAGACTCAGTTCAGGAGTTTGGGTTATGGTGGTGTTTCCCTTTTTCCTCTTGTACTGTCTTTGGTAGAAAAGATGATGAACCATACTGCCTTGCACTATATGACAACGAAAAGCAGACAGCACACAACTGTTCATAAATGTGCCAAAGGCGACCAGGGCCTCCCATGTCCTCTGCCTACGGTCAGAGCCTCATAATGAGGGACCTTTAGACTAAAAGGCAGTGGGAACTATAGGCAAGTCATTCCAAGTGTTCAAATAATCCCTACTCTCTATATCTGAACCACACATTAAAAAAAAAAAAAAAGTTGGGATGCCTGGGTGGCTCAGTTGGTTAAGCATCTGCCTTTCGCTCGGGTCATGGTCCTGGGATGCTGGGATCGAGCCCCACGTCATCGGGCTCCCTGCTCAGCAGGGAGCCTGCTTCTCCCTCTCCGTCTGCTGTTTCCCCCGCTTGTGCGGGGGAACAATTTGAAAAAAATGGTGGAAGTACACCCTGATTTGAAACGGCAACACACCATCCTTCTGACTCCACTAATTATCCCTGAACATCCCTACCACCCCCAGTGGAGGAGCCAGAGTAAGAATAAGGAGCTTTCGGAACAAAAAGAACTGAGTATTTCCTAGGAAAATGTAAGCACTTCGTCAACTGGAAGCCAGAGAGATATGGGAAGAATAAAGACCAGATAAGGGAAAAGTTAGCAAATGTAGGAAACTGGAATGCAAGTCAATAATCTCTACTGATGGTGCTCCGGGAGGAAAGAAAAAAAGATATGGAAGAAAGAAGAGAGTCTCCACCATGCATTCTAAACCTTTTTACATATCCCAACAGGGGTGACAGAACACCCAAGTGGGCAAAGATTAGTGCTTGGGAGTGAGAAAAACCATATATTACAATGGTCGTGGCCGTTCTAGTTCATTCCTGGAGAAGTGGAGAAGCCAAACACTTAAACTCAGGCTCTTATCTCCCCTTTAGATAGGACTCCAATGGATCGCAGTCACCTCTATAAAAGGGTGAGGGTAGAGTGACAAATGACAGCTTTTACACTCGGGGCGTAGAAGGTGTCCAAAACAGGAAAAACACAGGCTGGGATATGGAGTACCTGAGAGAAAGAGAGAAAGAGAGAGAGAGAGAGAGAGAGAGAGAGAGAGAGAGAGAGAGAGAGAAATCAAGAGTGTGTGGAGATTAAGGAGAGAGAGGGTAAGCAGAAGACATGCAAATTCCCTTTTTCTTTAAAAATACGACAACTGCTATCCATGTCACCAAGCTTTCTGGACTCACTCCTGCTTCTTGTTTTTGAAGCTGGGTGTGAAGATTTTCAAGCTTTTCCCAAGCAGTTCTTTAAGAATCAGGCCAGTAATCTGACATCTTTGATCTCCTTCCAAAACTTCTCTCTAAACACAAGGGTTGAACCAAAAGGACTGCAGTGTCTACACAAACGTAAGAGGAACCAAACCGTCCAGCACATACACAAAGCTATAATGAATTTTGTATCAAAACATTCTGCCAAGCCTTATTTATTTATTCTTTTGTGACTCTGCTCAGTTTCTTCAGGAAAGAAGCCCCCATAAGGAGCTAGAGAGATGCCCTCTATCCCTCGTCTTCAGTCATTTCTTTTGTGGAGAGAGAGAGAGGAGGAAAATGGATGGGAGCCTTGAAACCCCAGAATTGGGGTATCTTTGGGGAACATTTATGTCAAAGGATGCTCACTGGCAGGCATATCCTTGGCCAGAGCAGGCAGACAGACAGATGCCAGGCAGACATCCAATGATCTGGTGAGAGAAAGGCCCCACTGTTTTCCAGTTTGCTTCAACATGATGGGCCAGGGGATGGCATTTACATTAGTGATGTCCACTGAGAGCAGTGGTGGGGCTCGGGGTACATGATGGGTGGGGGGACCCTGGCCAACTCTCCTGACACAATTCCAAGTATTGACATGGCTGCTCTGCTATGTCTCTGCCTGCACTACGGATGGCAAGAGACTGCAGAGAGCTTTTGCTGGTGCTGTGGAAATCCTCACATCCTGCTATCTCTTATTCATCTGTGATCATAGACCCTGCCCAGGGCAATGTTCTGGCAACTGTGCAACTTCTGAGCAGGTGGCTCAATAAAAATTCACTTGTAAATAAGGGGTTAGGGCACTTTTCCTGGGAAAGTCTGGTGCCCAGGCCCACCCAAAAAGTCCCGTTTGGCACATAAAAAAATGCCTCGAAGGACAGAAGTTATTAACAGTCCTATTGCACCTTTCACCAAAGCTCCGTCTAGCTACATTTCTATGGAAAAAATATTTGAAATCCAAAGTAGGAATGCCCCCGGAAGTAAAGTATTCTGTCTTCAGGTGCACATAGGGCAGTGCATGAGTTTCCTAACCAATGACTGGAGAAAAACCCAGTAATGATTATAACAGTTACCAATTATGTGGGATCAACTATATGCCAAGTCCCCAAAACTCCTCTCAGGAAGTAAATAAGGTTTTCCTCCTTTTAGAATTGAAATTGAAGCTCGGAAAGGTCAGATAAATGGCCCAAGGTCATACAGTCAAGAAGTGAGAACAGAGTACGGCCCACACCCATCTCCGAGTGACTCTGCAAATGTTGCTCTTCATACACGCAAGGCTCTCTCCCACTAAGGTTACAGCCCCCATCTAGAGGAGGGTCCAGTAAAAAGCCCCTCTGGAAAAGAGTGCTACGGTCTACACACCATAACACTCGGTTCAATCTCCTCCCCAGTGACCCAAGAGCTATGTAACCTTGATGCTTCAGCTTCCTTACTCAGAAAAGTAGAGGAGTTCCCAGGCTATTCTGAAATGAAGTAGAAAGTTCTACGCTGTCTAGGCCTGGTTTACAGCACACTGACGTGTCAGCCTCAGCACGCCCCTGGAGACAGCTGACCCTATTCTGCCCACACAGCTGTGGTCACAGCGGCGTCCTGCTCATGTCAGGAGTGGCCAGCCTCTCTGATAGCCCCGTCGGGGACCGCGGCTTCACAGCGTCAGAAATAGCATCTCTTCCTAATTCTCTACTTCCTGAGTTGATACAAATGTTCTTCCTCTCTACTGTTCATTCAATTTGCTTTCCTTTACTTAAGATGTGCCAATTGCTGGCCACCCTGGAGGTGCCTCCAAAACACAACATCCCATTTTCACAGCAGGAGATCACAAAATATAGGCAGAATGTCTGGAACTTGGAGGGGAGCAAGGACCCAAAAATACTATAATGATTTGTAATACCTTATATTTCGCTATGCCAGGCCAAAAATGTGTACAGAAGGGTTAGGAGTTGATCAGAAACCCAGGGGGGTGGGGGGATGGGGTGGGGACGGTGTAACAGTAAAAACCTGTCAGTCTCTTTGTCTGGTATGTCAGCTCAAAGACACTGGGCTTTGGAAAGGCAATTTTAAAAAGTGTGTTTCTTCAGAGCACTGACCCTTTTACGTGAACATGCCACATGCCCCTGGGGGGGGCGCAGAATGATGTTGGGAGGGCTCCTGGAGGAGTCAGAGCCCTGCCCTCCTGCTGGCAGGAGGCGTCCGTCTTTCCGGCCTTTGCCTTCACGCCGTGGCTCCGAGCTCTCCGGGGCGCAGGTAGAGAGCAGGCTCCCCGGCCTCTCCAACCAGCCCTTCCTTCTCTGGTCCTCCAGCTGCTTGTGACCACCACATGGAAGCACTCTCTCTGGACCCCTTTCCTCTCCTCTCTCCCCTGTGCCTTGGCCACCGCCGTGCTGTGGCCTTTCACATGCTCTCTATCCTACGTCCTGTGCCCCAGGTCCAGACCCGACTTTCCACACTGACAGAGGTGCCCCACATCCCGCTGTGGGCCCCAGCTCTGTTCTTCCAAACTCAGTGCGCCCCCCTTTCCCCCATGGGCTATTTTTCAACAGAGACAGAAACAGAGATCACCTGGAGGTTTCTTCCCTCAAATGATACATGCATGATTCCCCAAGAGGTACTGATGTGCCCCCACCCCCGCCTATGCCTCAGGGGCCTTGTGGGAGGGAGGAAGGTGTGCAAGGTGAGGACAGAAGGGGTAGCAGGTGTGTGTCATCTGAATAAGGTCTCCAGGGGATTCTGTTACCTCTCCCCTCACACCTTGGAGAACTGCTTCTCTAAACCTTGGCATTATCTGTTAAGTCCCATTTCTCTCTCACATTCCTCATCAAATTGGTAACCCAGTCCTTGCTGACTGCCTCTCAAAAATACCTCCCATATCTGATTCCTTCTTTCCATTCCCACAGCCCCCAACCTCATTATCTCCTGCCGGGATTGTTGCTGCAATTGCTTGCTAGCAGGTCTCTGAACGTCCAGGCTCTCTCGGCTCCAATCCATCTTGCACACTGCTGCCAGATTAACCTTCTAAAGCAGTGGTTTCTAAACTTTGGTGTGCATTAGAATCACCTGGGGAGCTTGTTAAAAATACAGATGTCTTGACCCCAACCTATAGATTAGGATTGAGCAGGTCTGGGTGGGGCTCAAGGAATATGTATTTTTTAACAAGCTCCCAGGTGATTCACTTGCAGTTGAGGCTTGAGACTCTCTGACACGTCTCTCACCAAGGTACTCCCTTCAAAAAAAAAAAACTTTCAATGACTCTCCACTGCCTACTGATGTCCTGCAATCTTCATGGATCTTGGCACAGTCATGCACTGGTCATGTACTTTCCAGGGTCTGGTCCTACTCTACCTCAGTATGAACCCCATGCTGAATCTTGACTGCTCATATCTTTCCATGCATGCTTTTTACTTCCTCATTGTTTCCTATGCCTTGGATGTTGTCCTCCATCAAACACTGTGACAGACTGGAGTTGGGGGGCATTGTGGGCAGAAGGATCACATGATTGGGTATAATGCACCATACTTGGTAGTGCAACCATCTTGGAATGAGGATCTGAGCAACAAAGGATACCTATGCTCTGTGACAATTATTTATTCTACAAGATGAACTTAGGAGGTACTAATTGATCCAAAGTTGTTTAACAACACAGAGAGGGTGGCTGGTATTCACACTCAGGCTCATCTGAGTCTAAATACACAGTTCTTTCAACTACATCATATTAGCTTTCGTTGCTTAAAGCTGATGCAAGGATCCACCCTTTGTCATGGTTGTTTTTCTAACTACGAAGATGAATCAGTGTTGTGTTCCTCACATGGCAGGTCTTGTGGCCAAAAGCTCATTTTGCTCACTGAATGCTGAAAGTTAGTACTGTTTATAGGAATGAAAGAGAATTCTAGAAGCTCTCTTAATCAACTTCCATTTGGCTTATTCCCTGGAGTAACCAATTCTTTGTTATGCTCTCGTATAGCTTCCTGAAGGCCCCACAACACCCTAAATCTTTGCCTCTGATTGGCTAATCTCTAGTCCACCTGCTATAGCTGAACAGCAAACTCACCAACACTCAGCTGTTATCAGTCCCAAGTCTGTGTATGCCAGTTTTGCTGGGTATTGCAATTCCATAGTTTAATCAACGATTATCTGCACTGATGAAACAGGAATATGCAAAGAGAATTGTTGCTTCTCCAAAATCCAAGAAGAATGAGAAACACCCACTAAAGGTAGAAGACTTCATGACAGACTGCTAGGCACTTAGCAGTTACTGTAGACAAGGCCACTGGGAAGGGTTGGCAAGAGGAAATAAGCCCTAAAAGCTAGAAGGACTCCACACTTCACAAATGTCTCAGGTCTCCCTACTTAACTGAAACAGAGATTGCAGAGGCGGCACCGGGGATGTGAATTATGCATGGAAGATGGAGCATAACTCCAACAAGCAAAAGAAAGGCCTTGGCCATCTACATAGAATGGCCTAAGATCGAAAACCAATGTTAACTCGCCACATTAACAAACCAAAGAATTTTATGATTATCTATGAAAAACCTATAGTTAGCAACATACTTATGGCAAAAGATTGTATGTTTTCAGCCTAAGATCAGGAACAAGACAGGAATGGCCACTCTCACGTCTATTCAACACTGTTTTGGAGGCTCTAACAGTGCAGTCAGCAAGGAAAAGAAATAAAGGCATCCAGAGAAACAAAGAGGTAAATTGGCTTTATTTCTAGACATAATAACCATATTTGTAGAAAAATCAAATGGAATTCCTACAACAACTATTAGGACTAGTAAGTGAATTTAGCCAAACTGCAAAATATAATATTATATATTATATTGTAATTCTTACTCATAATGGCCAATCAATATATAAAATCAATTGCACTACTCAATTATAATAGCAACAATCAGAACTTGAAATTTAAAAAATTTTATCATTTCCAATAGCATTAAAATTATGAAATATCTAGATATAATTCTAACAAAAGACGTGAAAGTCCTGATCACCTAAAAATATAAAATATTGCTAAGAGAAATTAAAGAAAATCTAAATAAATGGAAAAATACTTTATGGCTAATACATGCAACAATGTGGATAAGTCTCAAAATATGTATGCAGAATGAAAGAAGATAAAAAATACATCCCATATGATTACAGTTCTAGAATACTCTAAGCATATGAAGTAATCTGTAGGGAGAGAAAAGCACATCAGTAGCTGCTTTTGGTGGGGAGGGAGGTGTAGGAAGGAGTAGCAAGAAGGGACCACAAAGGGGCACAAGAAAACTTTGGGGTGATATATGGTCACTATCAGGGTGACACTGGTGGTGTCATGGGTGGATACATCTATCAAAACTTACCAAATTGTGTACTTTAAATATGTGTAGTTTATTTCATCTCAATTACAGCAGAGTAAAGCTGTTTTAAAAAAATCGAATGTTGGGATGCCTGGGTGGCTCAGTCGGTTAAGCGTCTGCCTACGGCTCAGGTCATGATCCCAGGGTCCTGGGATCGAGTCCTGCATCGGGCTCCCAGCTCACTGCGGTGCCGGCTTCTCCCTCACCCTCTGCCTGCCACTCCCCCACTTGTGCTTTCTCTCTCTCTGACAAATAAATAAAATCTTTTTAAAAAATTCAAATGTTGATAGCATTTTCCTTTTTAAATGACTTCTTTCTTTAAATAGCTTTCTCAATTAAGAATTACATACTCGAATGGGTTGGAGGGCTCTTCTTGTTTCTGTAACAAAAGCGGCCCTGAATGGAAACAATCATCATTTAGAGCTAAAACAAACCTCAGAATTATCTAATATGATGTACAGATTAAAACACCGAGGTTGAAGAGAATTAAGTGAGATTCCTGGGTCCAAACAACTGGTTAAAGGGCAGAGTTGCGTACGCATTCCTGGCTACTCTGACCTCAGAAAACTCCTTGAACCTGTCATCTGTGTTCACCTACAAAACTGCCAAACACGGATGGTTCTGGAAATGTTCCTCAATTACAAAGCTGTTAACTAAAATTCCATCTACGTTAACCACATGGTAGCTGGCTGTTGGGGCCACTTGAAAGCCTAAAGCTGATCCAAGAGACCAGGGGAACAAATCTTAGCATACTTGGTTCAATCGCACACTCTGGTCCACAAACATGGGATCCATTTATTTCTTTCCTTTACTAGTAGGATGAGCGACTAGTGATGGTAGATTCTGACTCATTCTCAACATGGGTAGAGAAGCTGGCAAGAAGGAAGGGATGCAGCATAGGCTTTGAAGATAAATAGATTTCGGATTATCTCAGTTTTTATTTTTTTTCAGTTAAGACCTGGGTGAATTTGGGCTAAGATAATCTCTCTGCTTCTCTGTAAAATGAGATAATAATACCAGTCTGATATAGGGTGATAGGGGAGGATTAAGTGAAAGCATATGCACAGTGTCCAGTCACTGCCCAGTATGTAGTCTAAATATTCAACCACTGGAAGCTATGATAATGAGGGTAACAACAGGCAGTTTTAGAACAGTGATAAGCCAGTGGTTATCACAACTCCTCTGTCCCCCTGCACTGTATCACAACTAGATCTCCACTCTCTTTCCTGTGGTCCTTGCCATACTTTCCCCACCACACGGGTCAGTCTCCTCTCTGCCAATGGGAATCACTGCTTTGATGGGCCACAGATATTGGTGGGAGTGTGTCTTATCCCTGAGAACTTTGGAACAGGGATTATCTTCCCTTTCTGCTGAGATCTAATCCTTTCAAGGATAAAGACAGGGTAAATAGGACGATGGTCAGCAAAATTCAAATGACTAACATCACTCATCAGATCCAGACACAGTTTAGTTGACAGGTGAAGAGCCTGGGCATTCAAGTCCAAATGCCTGGGTTCAAGTCTTGGCTCCACGAAGGTACAGAACCTCTCGTTCATCAGTCTCCCCATCTGGGACATGGGCACTATTTCGAAAGGTTGGTAGGGGCACCTGGATGGCTCAGTTGCTTAAGCGACTGCCTTTGGCTAAGGTCATGGTCCCGGAATCCTGGGATCAAGTCCCGCAGCCAGGAGCCCACTTCTCCCTCTGGACCTCTCCCCTCTCATGCTGTCTCTCTCTCTCTCTCGCTCTCAAATAAATAAATAAATAAATAAATAAATAAAATCTTAAAAAAAAACAAAAGAAAGGTTGTTAGAATGAAAGGGGATGTACGTACGTTTCTGGCATGCACAAAACTCAAAATAAGAACTGGCAATTACTATTATGAACACTGATTCTGTGGAGGAAAACAACAGTGAAGAGGTCTGGTCTCACTTTTCACTATTAATTGACACTGCATGAACACAAATATACACATGTGCGCTTGCACACACGCCTATAGAAGGTGAATCCTCAAGGGGACAGAAAACAGCCATCTTTTTCAAAACAACTGGTAAAGCCTCCAGGGAGACAGGTATCAAGCAGCAACAGCCAACAAGGCTGTTCGTGAGGCAGCTTTAAAAGAGGTAACTCTTGTGGAAGCCAAAGGAATATAACAGGATCCCAACCCTTGCTTTTTCTTTGCCGAAAAGATTTCAAGGTGAATGCAGAAAATGCTTCAAGCTGCTGCTTGCCATGAAGTGTCAGTGGCTAACCCTCTGTCTGTTTTGATAAAAAACAGCCGGAGCACAAAAAAGAGGGGTAAAGCGAAGAAGGAAAAAGACAAACTGGATGCTCAACAGCTGGCTTTCAAAGGAGACAGGTATTCAGGGTAGAAGTGAGGTGGCGGACTCCATGTTACAGAAACCAAATGATTTCCAAAGCAGAACATGTTAGTTGCATGCTTTGGCACCAGCGACTGGTTAAGGGAAGGAAGCAAAAGAGTAGCACACAGAGTCCCTCCTTTATAATCAGTCCGGGCTCCCCTCACCACGGGGACAGAGAACAGTACCAGTGAAAAGGTGCCTGCATGATGACCTCCCAGGGATAATGAGAAGCCACTAGAAGCAGCGCACACAAGCTCAGAAAACGTGTGCCGAAACCGGGTTATCCTCTGTGACCCCAGGGAGTTCCAGGGAAATATTGTGTTCGTGCTTCAGGACCAAGCAGCCCGTGAGGCAGATGGGCACGAAGGGCCCTCTGCAAAAGTTGGCACTCTGGTGAGTACTGCTGGCGAACCCAACACCCTTTTCTTCCCTTCCAAGCCAGCACACATGCGCTGGGGATCTCCTGCAAACAAGTTCCCAAAGAAGACATATGGTGCTTACTTGCTAAGAAAGACTGCTAACAAGACAAACTGAGAAGGAATGAGCAGAAAAGCTGAGTTTTTCAGTCCCACGTGGAGGTGAGATTCAGGCTGGAGGACAGGCACGGAGCTGCTGTGCCAACGCAGGCCCCAGACAGAGGAGCCCCTGAGCCAAGTCCCACACAGACAACCCCAACCTCTTGGGCCCACTCCTCCCCCCAGACAGGCCAGGAAATCCTGTCAGGAGTGGTGCCTTGCATCAGGCCCCTGGTGGCTCTCTGAGGTCTCACACCCTCAGGGGTAAGGAAGGACCCCTGGGGAAAACCTCAGCTCATCTCCTGGAGAAACACATACTCGGGGCTTTAAATTCTCCAGGAATACAGACCCCTTCTAACCCCCTTGGGAAACAGGAAGCTGCAAACCCCACACTGCTGAGTGTGTTTAGGGGGCAAACGGCTTCCGAAGACTTATGGAAGATGGTGGGATGTCAACACGAGAGCCGTCCCAATGGCAAACTGAATCTTATCTTAAGGACCTGCTATAGTTAGCAGGCGGAGGCAGGCTGAGTATGCATCAGTTGGTTTTCAAAATATGTTATTTACAATACGCAGCAGATGTTCTTTGAATTCTAATGTGAAAATACAGGCTTTTTATTTTTTACTGACAGACTAAGAAGTACACTTAATATAATAATCTTGCAAAGTCCAAAGATTACCTCACAGTTTGGAAAATACTATGTTGAGTCATTAGTCCCATTACTCAGTATTTTCAAAACTCACCAGATAAATATGGTACACTGAGACTTCCTGGTAATGACCTGCTATTTTTTGCAAGGAAGAACACAGCAAGGCTTCCCAGAAGCCTCAATTAAATCTGGAAAATGTTTCTAAAATATTCTGAAGCATAACACATGCACACACACTGAAATGTTTCAGGAGAACTTTGCTCACGGATGAGTTTCTGCTGTCACTCATTCTTTAAAAAAGAAACTTCTTGAGTGCCTCCAAAGGGCTAGGAAATAGTAAGGCTGAGGGAAGACGAAGATGAGCAAGAAACTGTTATTACCCTCAAGGAGCCTCCTGTCTACCGGAGGAGGAGTCAAGGAGACAGTTCCAAAGCTAAGGGGACACACTTTATACCACGACTCACAGCATGCCAGCAGGGTACGTGACAAGTTTGGAAGACAGTCAGGCAATTCATCAAATCCTGGGTCAGAGACAGTCTCCCAGAGAAGAATTTCACGGGAGAAGTGGGGCAGCTCTCTGGAGAGTTCTGCAGGGCTGGGAGGGATGAGTATCCGGCAGTGGGCCCCGCGGGAGCAGGGGTGGCTAGAGAAGGTACAGGAAAGGAACTTGGATTCTGGAGTCAAACGAGCTCCCTCATGCTTCCCACCTTAGGCAATCTGCTGCACCATTTCTCCCCTCAGAAAAAATAGGGACAATTCAAGCTTGTTGTGAAGTGAGAGCACATGAAAATGCCTGGCACATGGAAGGTGTTCACTGTGTGTTAATTTGCTTCCTTCCTTGGCATTCTTAACGATCTGCAAGGCAAGTTTCTCAGGCTCCTCATCTCACCTGAAAGAGTGATTTATAGTTGAGGTTGACTGGGTTCTACAGATTGTTCAACAGATATCCTGTGATTGCAATTCTGCAATTTATTCAATAAATACCCTCTCCCTGTGAGGCCCTGAATGCCACAAAGAGCTGTGTTTATATAACATATTTAGATGCGGGGGCTTTTGGGTGTGAGTTTTCTTGGTACTTCATCTGTACCTAACAGAGTGGTTCATTCATTCGAAATTATAACCAGCATGCCTGGAACATCTAAAGCAGTGTAAGGCACTGGGCTGGTTTCTGGGCATACAGAGCTGCCCTCAATATTCTCACTGTACAGTGTGGAAGAGAGACGGGCAAACAAATACAAACAATTTGGGTGCTGATATAATGACAGAGGACCTTTTCTAAGTCAGTGGTTCTCAGCCTTGGCTGCAAGTTTCAAATACTGGGGAGCTTATGAGATAGTGTTGATGCTTGGACCCCACTGCCCCCCACCAGATTCTGATTCATGGTCCATGCATATGGGATTTAAAAGCCTCTCAGGTGATTCCAGACAAGGTTGAGAACCAATGTGCAGAATATGTAGTTCCTTTATAAGCGGTCATGATATGATTTTGGAGTTCCTGGCACAGACACAGGGGTTCTCAAAACCTCGACTATATAGGAATCCCCTGAAGACCCAGGCTCCTTAAAGGAGGAGGCCTTTGTATATTTACAAGTGTCCCAAGGAGTTCCGAGTCACAGGAAAGTTTGAGACATGGCTCTGACACAGCCTGGCAACACCATACAAAACATGAATAAAGCAGGGTAGATGACTTTTCCAGAGACAGGTCAAAAGAGGGAGGAGTTCCCTGAAATCTTTCCATTTTTACGTCTCTTCTTTGTGGGTCCCTCCTTAGCCAAGCAGCAGAATTAGGGCCCATGTGTCCATGTTGGACAGAATGCCTGTACCTTCAAGTTTCTCCCAGTTGTGTCCCCTCAACCGTTCTGACTACAGGAATTACAGTGCTCAAGTGCCTCCAGAAGAGCGAAGTGTTTTCCAGTCGATTTTCAGATTTTATTCTTAAAACAACACTGGGTCACTTAGAGCAATAGTCAAAATTCTTCTTTTACAAATGAAAAAATTGAGGCCTAGGGACGTATCCGATGCCTCATGTTTGGTAGAAAATAGACCCAGTATTATAGCCAGGGTAACCTGGCTTCTAGATCTGACGTTCTTCTCAATATGCCAGTGTTTCCCAAATTATAGTCCTAAGACCAGCAACCATCAACATCCCCTGGAAATGTGTCAAAAGAAGCAAATTCTTGGGGCCCAACCCAGATACAGTGAATCAAAACTCTTGAGGCAGGGGGTGCCTAGCACGAGTTTTAACAAGCCTTCCAGGAGATTCTGATATACCGTAACTTTTTATTAGGCTGCCTCCGGAAGCACACCTTTTGTATCCAACTACAAAGCTACTGGTATTTCCATCAATACAATGAAATATTCTACTCTTTGGTGCGCTGGTGAGTTATAGGAACACTGGAAGGTAAGGGGAAAATTTGTGGGCTACGTGGACTCTTGAATGAATCCATAAAGCAACAAGAAAGCACGTGTCCTCTTTGAGCCCTAATTCCCTTGAGGAAGATTAGGCAGCTATGGCTGAGATGTAGCACCATCTAAAATATGCATGTCTGTGTCTGCATTCTCCCAGATAGGTTTCAGAAAAATTCCCTTCATTTTCAGGCAGTGAAGACTTGATGAATAATTCTAGTCTTTCAACATTGCACCCATAATTTTTTTGCACTGAAAAGTTACTGTGAAATAGAAAATGAAGTCTTTCACTGGTACCAGCCAACCCTACAAAGTGGCTTCTTTATGATGAATTCATGAAAAATTTAATGTTATGAGAGGAGAGGAGGGTATTTACAGTATTTGAGCTTAGCAAAGTGGAACAGGGAGCCAAAGTATGATTTCTTTTTGGCTCCCAAGGCACATGGCACACAAACTGTTTCTATAAAGAAAAAAAAAAAGGCAGATCTGGTTCTGAGTTCAGTGAAATATCATGATTTCCATTTGGCTGTGTCGCAGTACTTGCCTTTTTAGGCAACTTCCCATTTCAAGGAAAAGTTTGGAGCTCATTAGAATCACCAACGTCCTTCCAGCAGAACATGCCATTCTAAGAGAACGTTGGGCTTGCCCACCGAGTCTATAACATCAGACAGGTGCCGGAGTGGCCGGACTGGGCCAGCTACATTTGATGATGGCATCTGTGAAATCTTCTGCATATTTCATTTTTTCCCCCTGGGCTGGCAACTGTAGGCACTGAAGGATTGGGTGAAAATATGTTCTTTTATATTTCCACCTGTAGGTGGTCCACTGATAAGAGTGGCTAGGATAAGCTGAGGTCTCCATTCTGTGAAACATTTAGGACCTGGACAGTGTGTCACCTCACACCTGAGCTGTATCTGCTTAAGGTTAAGTTTTAAAGAAAGACAGAAATCAAAACATGGATTATCTAGTACCACAGTGCCAACATAAAAAGGAATCACTCAATTGCAGAACCAAGAGGGACCTTGGTCAGCTTGCACCTTTTGAGTGACTCGTTTCAGCAAAATGTCCTACGCCTGGTTAGCTAGGTTACTCTACCTGAGTTCCACCTGAACAATGAAGGCAGTCGGTACCACCTTGGAATGGATCCGATAAACAATTTTTCTCCTTAATTGAGCTTGAATTGCCTGTACTTTTTCTGTCCTCTGAGGAAATAAAGAATAATAAAAAAAATGATGTATTCTTTCACATGATAGCTCTTTGAATATATCAAGACAGACAACATGTCCCCTTGTCCAGGCTCTGCCACTGTCTAATAAGCTAACATTGGTTAAGGCATTAAAACGCACCCCACCACATTTCCCTCATTTATGAACTGATATATGGTAGTATACCTGTCCCTTTGTAACCCTACAAAGCTATACAGAGGGTCAGCTAAGATGTGAAAGGACTTTCAAAGGGTATAAAATGTTTGCAGATGTAAGAACAAGATACTGAAGATGCAGGTTTGCTGTAATTCTCTCAAGTTCCCTTCATCTAAGCCTTGTGCTTGGATTGATGGAAAATAATAATAGGTCAAAAACTCCAGAGAACTCTCCTGATACTGACATAAAAGCCCATCATGTACAGGTTTACTTTTTTACATCTTCTATATATTATAGAGGCTAAAGGCTTCATTTGCACAAGAAATACTTATTCATAATATACTATATTTAAGATACTCTATTAGTTGTTATAGTAGTTATAACAATGAAAGTGCAGGGCTTCTACCTTTCGGGGACTGGATAAGACAAGCACATCAATAACTGAAATATAAGACAAAGAGCCAAAAGGCCTTTCCATCCCCCAACCCTCCCCCGCCCCCAAAATTCTGGAAATCTGAAAGAGAGAGAAATCCTATTCCAAGACTTCAGGGAGGAGAAGGGATTTGAAGGATCTGTGAATTTCAACACACAAGATGCTGTTGGCAGAAATAAAGGACATAATTTTCGATGGAAGATACAGGCTACATAGGGGCCTGGAATAAGAAATGGTAGAGGCAGAGGAAAGGATGCCAGGGTTTTGCGTGGGCTAGAACACAGAGAATATGAAGAAGAAGAGCACAAAGTGGGTTTTGAAGGAAGACAAGGTTCAAGTTATAGAAGGCCTTACAAGCTAGGTGAAGGAGTACAGAATGCATTCAGTTGGCTTAGAGGTATCTGGAAGATTGTTGCCTAAGGACATAGCATAATCAGAAGCATGTGGAAGGAGGACTGATATCTGGCAGCCATGTGTAAGATGGAGTGAGCAGAGATGGAATGAGGCCTGGTGAGAGTCCAGGGAAGAGTCAACGAAGGCCTGGGTTTGGACAAAGGCATGAAGAAGTAGGGCAATAGATGAAGACATACAGCCTAGATAGAAGAAAAGGGCATTACATATGTAATGGCTGCTAGCCATGGCGACCAAGGAGTTGAAAGAAAGAAAGAAGTCAAATTTCCAACCCTGGGTCACACTATGGCCAGAATTAAGGAAGATGGAAAGCCTGCCAGGATGTGAATTCTGTTTTGAGAAATGTCTAAGAAGCTGGCAGGACATTCAAGTGGTGGAGATAGTTTTGGAAGTTATCCACATAGTTAGGAGCCAGATGGTGTTATGAGACTGGAAAGGGAGAAAATAAAGAGACAGATAAAAGAGGGGGGCATCCATATTTAGGAAGGCATGGAACACTGGAGCCAAAGGTAGAAGGAGAATGTAGAGTATTACAGAAGCCAAAAGAAAAAGACTGTTTCAAGATGGAGGACAGTCAAGAGGATTCGGCGTGAGTAAAGGTCATGGGGAAAGGGATCAGGGAAAGTTACCAGGCTTGGCAAATAAGATGACACCACGAGCCATGAAGAGAGATTTATTATTTCAGCAAATTCATACAGGTAGATTCATGAGTGCAAGAAGTTAGGTGGGAGTGGGTGGGAAGTGAAGCACCAGCTGCGAGAGCAAACTGTGCTGCCAAAAGATCTGACAGTGAAGGAAATGAGAAAAATAGAATGGTAGCTCCAGGGGCAGCAGGATCAAAGCAATTATTACAAAGTGTGAACTCTTGAGTCTTTCTGGAGGTTGAAGAAGGAAGATGAAGAGAGTCAAATTCCCAGTTCTGGAGGAGAAGGGAGGACAGGGATAGAGCACACACGTGGAGGCACTCAACTTAGAGAAAGGGGTGTATCCTTCATTACTTATTGGACGAGAGGAGGAAACAGAGAGGTACTGGGCCAAATCTGGGTAGGGGCATAGGAATACTGAGATCATTCATCCTGCAGGTAAGTTGGAGGGAACTTGATAATGACGTTTGAATCTATGAAGTATTTGAGGGTTGGTGAAATGATGAGAGACAGAGAAAATAAAGAAGAGAGTATGAGTTATTACTATAGAAGCTAATGCAATAGAAGTAAGTAAAAGATGCAAGTGAAATCTTTCTGAACATATAACATGTCAAATCCAGGAACCCTCACAGCAAGTTAGAAAATTTTCTTTAGAGCTATTCAAAAACATAACTGAATTCATGTCCAGTCAGCTTATACTATTTCAGAGATTAAATATCCAGAAGAGGCAAATCCATAGAGATAGAAAGTGGATTAGTGGTTGCCAGGGCTGGAGATAGGAAGGAATGGGAATGGGGTTTCTTCTCCGTGTGATGAAGATGTTCTGGAATTATAGAGTGGTGCTGGTTATGTAATATATTTAACGTTCATGAGGGGCACCTGGGTGTCTCAGTCAGTTAAGGGTCCGACTCTTGATTGTGGCTTAGGTCTTGAGCTCACGGTCATGAATTCAAGCCCCTCATTGGGCTCCACTCGAATACACTAAATATCAATGAATTGTATATGCTAAGAGGGTGAACTTTATGTGATCAGATCTCAATAAAGCTCTTTCATTAAAAAAATAAGTCATTTTTTAAAAAAAAAGAGTATTTCAGAGGTAGGCCGGTTGATGGATATGGAGATATACTAAATGATGTTTTCCTTGCATCTCTAAAACCCTCTTGGTTTTATTTCTTGCAAGGAGCTCTTAGGGCTCCTCAAAGCATCTAAGACATCATGATTTATTTTAGAAAGATGCTCCAGGAAGGACGTATCAGATTTGTCCAAGGCAGCAGTTAAGTCCAGGGGAAAGCTCAGATTCTCAGTATTTCTTCTAATCAGTGCTCCCCAAACCAAAATCCACAGACTGTCTGCATCTAAACCACCTGCAGAACATTTCAAAAGTACAAATGCCCAGGGCCCATGACAGGCCTCATAACCTAGAATGTCTGGGGGGAGACGGCACCTAAGTCTGTATTTTTATGAAACTTTCCATGTTGGCAAACTGCCGTGTCATCACCAACCACACTGTTGAGAAGAAGCGTGAGCAAACGGTGAAACCAGCAGAACGGTGGCTGGGCCGTTGGTACGGAGCGATGAGCCCATGTCTCTGACAATCACCATGCCATGCCAGGCTCTCAGGAACATGACTTTTCTAATTACCAACTGCTATTGCTCACATTCCCAACAGTTTTTCCCTTGGTCCTTACAATTTAGAAGGTCCTTGATCTCAGGAAGACATTTTCTACTGTGCTTTAAGGAAATTAATTCTGCAGCAAGAGAGAAGTCAGATGCTACAGCATGCAGATCAGGCTGTGCTGATACGGGTTTAGTTGTCTGGCAGAATGAAAATTAAATAATACAATATTGCCACCCAGTTTTAATTCAACTGGCAAGTCCTACCAGAGTTATGATTTCTTGGAAATCAAGAAGATAAAGGAAAAACCGACGATGAATGAGCATCTTCCTTTCTTGGTTTGTGCCGCATTTACCACAAAACCAGCACTCGGCAGGGCACAGGTAAGGTGTGATACCTGTCCCCAAGGAGAACACAGTGGAGGGGAGGAGCAGAAAGTGACTGATGCATCTGTGCCATGACGTCAATCCCACGTGCGGTCTCTGGGCAATGAGAATGCAGGAGCACGGGCTGCGCATTGTCAGGAAAACGCACACAGCTTCGAAAGAAGACCAGCTTTGTGGCAACCTGTGCCGAACACTTGCAGCTGCCTAGTCTCTGCAACTCAGGAAACAATGTTGTCTGCAACTGGGGCTATGCCCCGCTCTCCAGCTGCATTGCTGGTGCTGGAGCCACATGTCCACCCTTGCTGCGGGGAAGCTGGGGTACCAAGTCCCTCCACTCTCCTCCCAGGCCTTGACTAAGACCTCATTCTCCCACTGCAGTCCACAGTGGGGAAATGAAGAGCTTCCCTTCGTGATAAACACCAGGGGCCTCAGCTCAGAGACTGCTCTGTCCGCTACCCGATACCAAAGCAAAGCCTAGATCGTTTCAAGCTCATATTAGGAGGCCAAGGAGAGAGCCATGCATTCTCCAAGGAAATCCCCAGGAGCATTTTTTTGCCAGCAGTACTGGGCACCAAGGCATAAAGAAAAGACCTCAGAACTAAAGGCTCTTTTCCCCGCACAGACGCTCTCCGGGCACGGTTGGCGCCGCACCCAGCTGCCTGCAGCCGAGCTGGAATGGCAGTCATCGTTGTGCGCTATGACAGGACCGGTATTTTGCTGTAGGCCCAGCTTCTGTTAAGATGGCAGAAGGAGTGGCCTGTCACCCAGAATTACTTCTCAGCTCCCAATTATATGTTTCAAAAATATCACCTATTAAGGCCCAAACACTTTGTTTGCTGGGTGCAGCCCTTTGAACAGGTTACCATGGCTTTATGCGGGCATAATGGGCCTGCGTGATGTATGTTCCCTGTCAGTGCTGAAACAACAGTCAATGCGTCTGAGCAGGCCCACCTGCCAAGCAATATGTTCTCAATCCCTCAGGCAGAAGCAGTGCCTTGCTCGGCTAAGAAAATGTCCCCCCACTGAGGAAACGGCAGAGGCATGGAACACAGGAACTGCGAGCACATGCGCACAGAGGATCACAGACACCCGGAAGGAGCAGCGGGGAGGAGGAGTGAGGATGTTCCCGTCAAGCTTCACTTCACAGTGACAGGCAAACAGTCTCGTGGTTTTTCTTTCTTTCATTCTTTTTTTTTTTTCCTCCCTCTAATGAACTAGCATGGGCTGCTAATCACATACATCATTAACACAAGTGGCTGAAGTTGGCTACGAGATGGCTGGTAGATGGGTGTCTGAAGCCAAAAATGGGGAAGGGACAGAACTGAAGGCTCAGAATCACGCAGGAGTGGCCTGTCTCGTGGAGGCTAGGAGTCTGGGGAGAGGACAAAGGCACAGCCTGATGGAGACTCCTCTCCGCACCAGAGCAAGGGAGGCAGGAAAAACCCAGGCCAGCAAGGGACGGCAGCGTGCTCACCTCCCTGGCTGATCCGAGAGCTCCCCACCATGCTGCTTTTGCTCGTCTCGTGGAGGTGGCCCGAGACACAGAGGCAGGCTTCATCCTTTCCCGGGAAAACATAGACTTTTGTCAAGCCCAGGCACCAGGGCTTTTGGCTGGGAGCACTCTGGTTAATTAGAGATAGCATGAGGCCTGCTGTGAAGACTGCCTCAGAGACGCAGGACAGACTGCTTTCAGCGGCTGCTAAGAGAGGAACGGTGACAAACCTGCTCCTTTCTGAGTGGGTATGCTCTCCGCAGATTATGTAACAAGCAACAATGAATGGCTTTCTTGCAGGCCATGGAAAGCACAGCACGGTTCAAAGCAGCGAAGGACAGTTTTTAAAAGGCTACAATTTTCCTCGGGATTTTAGGTCAATCCTCTAACCTATCTCAAGATCTCCAAACATTTTTCCAGGTCCCGAACCCCATGGAGGTGACTGTCACAAATAGCCCTCGTCAAGGTCCTCGACAGAACACTCACTTGTATTTTCCACGGCTGTGCTGAGCACATGGGCCCAAGCACAGGGGGGCAAACTCCTCCTCACATCTCCTAATAGAGGGAGGAAAGAAGCTGAAGAACACCAAGCAGCGGTCAGAGTACGGTAAAGCCAAGGGATAAAACACCTCGTAGCCGCTGAAAATGATAGTTTTATTCTGTAGTGAGGATTAAAAATCACCAGAATATATTAACAGGAAAAAAACACAAGCAGAATTTGATCTCATTTACGGAAAGATGTATAGACTTCATAAATGAAGAGGTCTGCAGGGATGCTCAAGAATTGACATCTCTGGGTGAAGAGATTTCAGGTGCTTTTTACTTTCATTATTCTTCTGTACATTGAAATTTTTTTTCAAATAAGAGTATGTCATTTTATGAAAATCCATCAAGTTATTTTAATAAAAATGTACGCGAATAACATAATGCAATGCAGTGAGACATAAGTGAATTCAAAGGCGTTCAGGTGGAGAAAGGACCCTTAGAAATGGAAGGGAGTGGCATGGACACAGAGAGGCTGATGAGCGCTGGGCCAGGGAGTTGCCCAGCACGTCCAGATGGGAAAGAGAGTGAGGCACCGCAGAAGGATGGAGAAGGGGGACCTGCCAAAGGCAGTAGCCAAGAATCCACCGTGGCTACAGTTAGTGCAGGTACCTGCTGGGGAGACACGAGAAGATGTGAGAGGGAGGTGGAAGCCACACTTATAATTGTCTTTAGTGCCAGACAGAGGAGTTTCCACTTAATTTGGAAGGCAAAAAAGATCCAAGGAAAAGAGTGTGTTTGAGAAGTGGTTGATAAAGGAGATGTGTTTTAGGAATATTAAGCAAGGAGTGAGGTATAAGACAGATCAGAATTAGGGACAATGGGAGATAGACAAATGATTTAGAAAGCTACTAGAACATCCCAAGGAAGAAGCAAGGAAACAAGAGATTGTGAAACAGACATAAAAAAGAAACAATTTGTTAGAGTTTAGGGAATTAAAAATGGTTGATCTAGATGTTCAACAAGAAGAGCCAAAGAAGAGACCACAGCCGCGAGGAGCCTGAGGTCCTGCCATGACGTGCAAGGGAAGCTATGGGGAGTGGAGTATGGACTGGGCGAGAACACTTTTCTGGGAAATCACTCTCTGGCCTCCGTGTGCACTGACATTAGTAGAAAATGAGCTCTGAGAGAGAAAGCCCTTAGTCTATTTGGTTCAGTGCTGTCCTGCCCACTCATAAAGCAGTGCCAGGCCTGTGGCAGGAACGCAAAGGCATTTAGAGATGGAATGAAGAGCTATTAGCATTGAAATTAATCAATCAGTGAGAATACAGCATAAAGAGAAAGCCAAAGTGATCTGAAAACAGACCATTGCGGATAGTCAGCGGGTGGGAAGAGGGGGAGGTTAATAGGACAAAAAGGAAAGGAGAAGCAGCTTTCAGATTAAAGTCTTGTCATTGGGTGAAATTTGGTCTCTCATTTTCTCTGGATAATTTTCTAAAATTTTCTACATTCGGTTTTTTTATATTTAAAACAGGAGTGATGATAATCTTGAGGACCCATCCAGATCCAGAATTCAACAGTGCACTCATTGTTGATTTAATTCTTATCAAAAATTTGTGTCTAGGGTTAACCAGGAATATGACAGTTTCCTGAAGGCCAAAAAATTTTGCTCCCTAAATTGCTTAATATTGTAACTTTCTCATAAATTGCTGCTCAATAAATGAGCTGATTTGACATTGTCCTTTTTTGTAGTAAAGTATAATCTGCAATCTCAAGTGTATAGTTTGTTGAATTTTGACACATAGATGTACTGTGTTACCTGTCTTCCTGGGAAGATGTAGGACATCTCCATGCTGATTGGATTCTGAGTCCTCCATTACTGCACTATTGAAAATACACATGAGCTGTCTTTATTCCTCTTCTCCATTTTATCCATATCTTATTGGTAAAATATAACCAGTCACTTGCACATATGGAATTTCTGATGTTTTTCTATTTCAGTATTTTCCCCATGTAATAGGCCATAAATTCAACTAAGATCCTTGGACCAGGTCAAACGTTATTTATGTAGTATCACTGCCAGATTTTTTAAAGAGAAACGGTGCATCTGACTATCTCACCATAAGAGGTATATATCCTATACTCTTTTATATTAATGAATATTTGGTTATTTTGAGAGAAAAAAATACTTAATTCATTTTTAGCCAAAGATAAATGTGTTTGATAGCGTATTTTTAAACACATGCTGTTATATTTCAGACTAGTTTTGAATATTTCTCCAGTTGGGTCATGAGACTGTGGTTTTGAATCATCTAGACCCAAACACCACTCAGCTGACTTTGGCTCCTTGGAGTAGGTAAGGGGAACTCTGCTTCGTTTTGTTTTTAATCAGATATAATTTGGTATTTACCCATTTCTGACATCGGGCCCTGACAAAGCCCATGGGTGCCAGTTTAGGCTGGGCCATGTCCCTGACCTTGATGGGTCCGCTGGAG
Source organism: Callorhinus ursinus (assembly GCF_003265705.2). NCBI lineage: Eukaryota > Metazoa > Chordata > Mammalia > Carnivora > Otariidae > Callorhinus > Callorhinus ursinus. The sequence goes on along the minus strand of NW_027397117.1, from coordinate 6,419,374 downwards.
GTGACAGTTCCCCCAACCTCAAATTCTGTGGGGTCACTATGGCTCTGCTTTCCCCACCTTACAAGAGGCAGGCTTCCCAGTCATAAACACAAGCGAAGGACTAGAGCCCTCCCCTGAGATCACAGCCGTGGATGTGGGCCTGGCTCTGCCAGCGGAAAGGGACTGCTTTTGTGGTTAGCATCAGACGTCAATGCTGGAGGCTGGCTTCCAGGCAAAGTCTCCAACACTCAATTTCTACCAAAACAAAATAAGAACCAACACAAGCAACTGAAATTACCAGAGTCTGTCCTCCCGACAGTTAAACAAACAATTCTACCTGCACTGAATTTCAAGTACTTTTGGTCTATATATGAGCAAATATTCCACTGTTTGCATTAACAGTGGTTGATCCTGGAGCCACATTAATCAGAAAAAGAGGAGAGAATGTCATTTGTGCCAAACACCCAAGTCCTTGCTCAAGCCCAATACTACACTGAAACAGTATACGTTTTCTAGTGCTGGAGGTGGAAGATTTCCAGTAAGACTGTGCATAGGAGAAGTCAGTAAGTCAAATAATCAATATAAATCTACTGAACAACTTTCAGGTCCGTGTCAGTCCTGTTTCGCACACTATCTGTACAGACTCTGGAGAATCTGAATCTAAAAAGTTGAGCCCAATATCTCTTCAACCATGATCTGGTCTAAATACATTTTACTTACAAGCCACCCCAACACAGCACAGTTATTTGCCCCTGGTACAACAAATAAACCAGGCAAAACTTCTTAGCTCCCATCTTATGTTGAGGAAAACAATACCATGTAAGATGCACTGTTTAAATGAAGTTCTCAGGCCATGTGAAGTAAATGTAACGATGGACCAAGACTGAAGGTGAATGCATTAAGTGCACAGCGCTGGGATCCTCTTTACCTCATTGCCGGGAAAGGATTTTCTAGCCTGTGTTTGAATACCCCCAGTGATGGAGTTTACTACGTTCCATGGCATCCAGTCCTCCATCCAGCTGTGCATTTTATTCTGAATTCAAATCTGCCCTTCTAGAACCTCTGCACACAAAGTAGCCTGAATTCTGAAAGGACAAATTAGATTTGACATCCCTTCCATATGATAGGTCTTTAGCTCTCTGGCATCTACGACCTAGCCCAAGAGCTGTGGGGTTGCAAGGATGGTTTAAGGCAAGCTTCCTATCCTGGGGATACTGTAAGTGATAACAAATGTTATGTGAGAACCTGGCTTATTCCCAGCAACTTAAGGCAAAGAAGTCATGAAATTCATAACAGGCATTGAAAAGGCAGTGCCAGTCCTAAAAAGAATTAGAAGGGATAGGAATAAAATGGTACATGAAACAATGTTCTAACAAAATCACAAAGGCAGGCCCTAGTTAGTTTGCATAATGCTTAGATCACAGTTTAAAATCTAGATGGGTTTTTGCTCCATATATTTATACCTTGTAACATTTGTCCACCAGAGGTTTAATCTTGATACTTTACATTTGAATAGCACTTTAGAGATTTCAAAGATTTTTACATGTAATTTCATATAATTTGATTTTGAAATTCAAAAGTGACATTAAGCTATGGAAAATAAGCCTTGCACCAACCATGCCAAGAATATAATGAGGTACGTAAGTGTTACCCACTCTCCTGAATGGATTCATGGTATCCACGGGTTTGGGCTGTGAAATAGAGCCCTGTTTGTCTCATACTAGCTGTGTCACCTCAGCCGAATTTCCTAACCTCTCTAAGCCTTGTTTCCTGAACATGCAGATGAAAAATACCATGGACCTTCAGTAAATTTATCCACATAAAGAGCTAAGCCCAGTGCCTGCTACATCTGAGGAATAAATGTCTTTGCTTACTGATCTTTTGGGTTCATCAGAGCTAGTGACTGATTTCTTTATTATAAAATGTATCTTATTAGGATTCATGACATAGAAAAGTATGATAAAAATATTTAAAGTGGCAGAGGGCTTAAAAGAAAGTTGTCACTTTGGCAGTCTCATAAATACTGTGATGGCCACGTCTGAACCGAAACCAGGGCTTGGATATGTGCAGAGCAGCATTACTCACCGTGCCCGTTAGTGGAAGCAACCCAAGTGGCCACTGAGGGATGAATGGACAAACAAAATGTAGTATATACACAGAATGGAATACAATTCAAGCCTTAAAAAGGAAGGAAACTCTGACAACTGCTACAACACAGTTGAACCTCAAGGTTATCATGCTAAGTGAAGAAAGCTAGTTACAAAAAGACAAATACTGTGATTCCACTTACATGAGATTCCTACCGTGGACAAATTCAAAGAGGAAAAAAGCAGGAATGGTGGTTGCCAGGGAAGGAGGAGGAAGGAATGGGGAGTTATCATTTAACAGATATGGAGTTTCAGTTTGAGATGAGAAAAGTTCTGGAGATGGATGGTGGTAATGGCTGCACAGTGTACTCACTACCACAGAACTGTACAGGCAATTTGTTAAAATGGTATATTTTATATTATAGACGTTAAAACGGTAGGTTTTTTTTACCACCTCCACAACAAAAAATCCTATAAATACTGCAATGGTATTCCAATGGATGTCAGGTTTCAAAGAAGTATGAGGCACAGTCCCTCTACTACAGGTATTTAAAATGTCTAATTAGGGAGACAGAAAGCAAAAGACAAATGTCCATCCAAAGTTCTCTAACTAGGGCAACGAACAAATAAATAAGCATCCACAACGCTACAATTTGCCAGTGACATTATCCAGTTGGTGGACATTAGCCATAACTTACACGCGCTAGATGTCTTGGGTCAGAATCATGGACAAAGACTGTCACCTGAAGTTTTGCTCAATGACACTCAGTAACAGAGCATGACTGTTACATATTAAAAATCAAGAGGCTCCCAAAGACACTTACTGACTGACAGCTACATCTTCCAGGCGTTTAAAACTTCATCATGCAAACACAGACAGTGTGAACCAGTTACTCTAATTAAGCATTTTCCTTATCCTCCTCCAGCAGAACTGCATTTGAGATAAAGGATCATGGCACTAAATGAACAGGTTAATTAGAGACAGCATTTACCCCTGCAGGCCCTCCACCGGAGACACCATTTCACACCATTACATCACACAGGAAAGCCAAGGGTCCGGGGAGCAGCTCCTGAGACAGCCAGTGACCAGCAGAGAAGGTGGCAAGCAATGGAAAGAGAAATCATGCTGGCATATCCTCGGCCAGGAGTGCCCCCCCACCCCATTTCTCTAGGGCATGAGTTGGCAAACTACAGCTACAGGCCAAATCCAACCGGCCATCACTTTTTGTGCAGCCCGTAAGCTACTATTAGTTTTTGCATTTTAAAGTGTTGTTTAATAAAAAGAAAAAGAAGAAGAAATCAAGAATGAATGTATGACAGAAACCTAGGCAGTCACAAAGGCTAATATTGATTCTCCCGCCCTTTACAGAAAAGGTTTGTCAACCCATTCTTTCAGATGATAAGAATTAAACTATGTGCTGGTACAAAAGGAAGGAGGGTAAAGAGAAATGCAAAATGTTCACATGAGAATTTTTTTTTTTCTTTTTTAAGCTCCAACCCTGTCCCCGATGCCATCCTAGAAATACCTTAACCTGATGAAGAGGTGTCCTTTCATGAGGAAAAAAGCTTTCTTTCTCTGGCTATCTAGGAAAAAAGCAGCAGAAATCTGAGAAACTTTTCATTCAAACAACTTTTCTTTTAAATAAGAAAACACAAACTTGTCTACTCCTCCCTCCTTGCCCCCCCCCCTTTCTCCACCCTAGTCATTGTATCAAGCTTGAACGTGTTCTTGTGAAAATATTACGACTTAAGGTAGTGCCTGCTATCATTCCATTGGTTTGGGGGGTTTAGGAGCAAGTTTTAAAATAGGTTACAAGTTGAAACTTGGCAGAGAGAAACAGACACTCAGGGTAGGGACCAACTGTATGTAATTTGAAAACAGCCGGTTTCGAATTTGCTAATTCATAAGAGCTCAGGAAAGAAAGCAAACCTCAACAGCCCAACATAACTGCAAAACACTTGCATTCTGAATATAGCTCAGTGCCCATTCAGAATCTGCCATTAATTCAGCCGATGTTTTTCTTCCCAGAATAATAAATACTTTCCTTCAACTGAAATGTGGGATCATTACAAACAAAAATATTGCTATTGACGGCCTATAAGTGGATTACATATTTACTTTGCTTTATTGGAAAGCCCACGAGGGGAATGACCATAACTTACGCCTTCTCTTGCATTCCATAGTGCCTAGTTGGGCACAAAATTGGCACTTAAAAAAACTCTTGATGAAATAGTGAATAGCCGATACAAAGAATGAAAACCAATAAATGAGACTGGTTCACTCTTGCCAGGTACACACATTTTAATATGCTTATTGGCAAAATGTGAAGTTTCTTGGCTCCAGAGTCCAGTGACCTCCAAGGGGTACTTCAACGTGAAGTCATTCATCCTTATAATAGGTCTGGCCTCTCATATCCATGTGATTTTGAGATGAGAAAGATCTCCACTATATATACATCCTTTGTTTCACAACACTTAAAATATCAAATCAGTGTGGTATCTTTGAATAGATCCTCCTTCTGAAAGAACTGAGCATGACAAGTGCTTCTGACTACAAGTCACTGTCCAGAGAAAATGTGCTCCCACCCTAGCTTAGCAAGGAATTGTTGAACAAAGGTGCAGAGAGCATGAGGGCAGCCCGAAGGAGGAGCCTGAGTTGAAACAGCTGTTCCCTAGGGCTTCTGTGCTACTGGAGTCTTTCTACTGGGTCTACGGATGGCAGTTTACCATTTGCAGAGTATAACAATATGGTGCGTGCATGCGCACGTGTGCACATACACACACACTACATGACCTTGAACTCATTCCTGATCTTGGGGGACAATAGTGTTTTCTAGGGTTGCATGAGGATAAGGACTTGGTTATCCTAAGTTGAAAAGGAGACCTTAATGCCTTACACCTTTCACCTTTGATTCATTATATGAATATATTTTAATAAGGATATCATTAGATTCTATTTAAAATAAATAAATAAAAAGGAAAACATCATACCAACTGACAGGCCACTCATCTCAACCCCCAAAAAATCACTCCTCTTTCTGCTGTTTTAAAAAGTGAGTCCTTCCTGATCACTGATTTTCTCGCCCTTTGACTACACATCCAACAAGCAACTGACTGTAAGTTTGTTTAACAGCAAGACATCCCTTTAATTAACTGTCCTCTTTTTTATTGGAGTCGACAGGCAATACATTTGTAGCATCTCAACTGATTACATAAAGCCTTAGGTAGTTGTATACCAATTGGTAAAGAAAAAACAGTCTACATTAATCCTAACAGATAGGTTTTGTGGTTAAGAAACACCACAAGGAAAACAAAAATATCTCTGTAATTTTGAACAATGTCAGATTGAATGTCATTATGCATTTTTTTAAATAGACATTATTAATTTAATTAATAAAAAAATCTGTGGGGGCACCTGGGTGGCTCAGTCGTTAAGCATCTGCCATCGGCTCAGGTCATGATCCCAGGGTCCTGGGATCAAGCCCCACATCGGGCTCCCTGCTCCGTGGGAAGCCTGCTTCTCCCTCTCCCACTCCCCATGCTTGTGTTCACTCCCTCACTGTGTCTCTCCCTGTCAAATAAATAAATAAAATCTTTAAAAAAATTAAAAAAAATAGATAAAATCTGTGTTTCATTCCCCTTTACAAGACAAAATTGTTCTTGAGGCATTACCGGTCTTTCCCTTAGACTCTCGTTGCTTCACTTGTAAAAGCTGTACTTCTAGGAACTTCCCTACAGAAGTAACCAAGAATGTACACCAAGATTTAACTCAAAATATATCTATCACTTCTCTGTCTAAAGTGGATTAAAAAATTGAAAGATTTGATTTTAATAGGAGGAGATAAAGCATGATAAAGTCACAGAAAGTACACATATATACACATTACACAGTCATTAGAAACGACACTGTAGACTACTTATGAATGTAATGTTCAGTGAGAAAAAGATGAATTCAAAACAGTATATGTGATTCCAATTAGGTTCACTGTATATGAACAGAAAAAAGACTAGAAGGATATAAACACAACCCATACCAATTGTTATCAATGGGAGGGAGCAGCTGTAGGTGATTTATTCTCTTCCATGTGCTCACCACATTCTATATATTTTATTTATTTGGTAATAAGAAAAAAGTATATATTTTGGAAGTATATTTAGGCAGAGGGTTCTCCCGCAGGTCTTAATTAGATACTACTCTAGACTCAGGGCTGTCCAGCAAACCACTCCCAGAAGCCGTCAAGTTCTTAACTAGGATGACTGCCTGCTGACTCCAGTCCACCTTCTTTAGATTATCATGAGAGCAGAGAAGAGAAAAAGAGTTTGGGAAAAATGCCTACTCCTGCATTTATAAACAAGTGAATTCTCAGTAGGAGGAGGAATCATTAAAACCAACCAAAAAAAAAAAAAAAAAACCCACCCACCCTTGTTATCCAATACTCACATCGAAGAGGTTTTATATCCACACATTTTAAGAATCCAAGAGGGAGTCATAACCCAATTCAATTTAATTGGGTGCTCTCTTGACAGAATTGTTATTAATAAGATTGTATTGTACAAACCTCCGTGAAATCCCAAACGCTGCTGAGTCCACCGTAGAAACATTTACCATCCGGCACGCAACAAGTAGTTGTCTGCTCTTCTGTCCCAGCCCCCTTCTGCAGACCCCTCAGCCTGCTTCTCCCCCTTCTCTTTGGATTCTCAAATCAAAGAAAAACCTTGTCTTTAGCAACCTCCATAAATTATTCACATGATATTACAGTGTATGTCAGCAATCTCACAGTGTTTAAAAAACTTAACTACAAGCCAATTAAAATGTAAACTGAGAAAGATGGATGGAGCAGGTTGCGCTGGTGTGAACTTGAGCAGCTCATAACAATATGCACTACAACTTCCAGACCTGCTAATTTGACAGCTACTTTCATCAGCGGAGCCTCGCCCTCCCCCAATGACTTCTTCCTCTTCTTTTTAATGTAGTACTTCTCCCAGGACAAATGGTTCCATATCCTTCCACGTTCTGCAGATTAGTCCCCTGAGCCTTGCAACCAGCCCAAGCAATCGGAGTGGAAGTTATTAAGGAGAGTTCATTTCTTTTCTTCTTTGTTTTTAGAGATGTGTAATCTGCCCCTCATGTTCTTTACAGATTGCAGTTTAGAAGTAAAATAGTGTTTTTAAGAAAAAGAAAGAAGAAGAAAAAGCAAGCAAAGGTGAAGTATGCAATGAGGAAAGACTGGGAAATCTGAAAGCTAGCCAAACTGAGATAATGGTGCCCCAAAACACGTTCGCTCCACTGTTTCTATTTTTTCCCTATGATGCACTTCACACCAATGGGTCTATAAGCCATACTTTACTTAATCTAGAAACAACTAAGAGACTAAATACAAGGAGCACCTGATCTGCTTTTGAGAGGAAGGGAAGGCGTAGACTCCTGGCCCCGATTTTGAGCAGTTCTATTAGACAAAAATATGGGTCCCTCGAAAAATGTACTAGCACATAATCCTCCATATCCCTTATCCTGAACTTCCTTTCCATTTTCCCTCTTTAAACATTATACAAGAAATCTCAATCTGCAATGAATCCAAACCAGTCCCTGACTGAGGCGGGGGGCGGGGGGGGGGCATTAGAACATGAGCTAGATTATTAGTATTTCGCATTGCTTACCTCTTCTTTGTGGAATATGAGTTTTCATTTCCCGAAACTGTATATAAGCTCAAATTTAAGTCAGGGACATCTGATTCCTCTGGAAAAGGGCATGAGTGAGGGAAATTCATATTTTCAGTGCTGGAAATCTGGTACCAATCTAATGGGATAATATTCCACTTTAGTTCTCATCCTTCTCAGTTTCTTACTAGATACAGTTTAAACAGAAGACATAAATGGTCCTCAATCCATATAGAGAATAAAATATACCCTAACCCTAGAGAAATCTCAGACCTTGGGATAATGGAACATCACCTTGACTGGTCTGTCATCTAGATAGCTCAATCAGAGAGGTCAAAGTTCATACAGAAATGGTGCCTCTTCAAGTAAACATAACCACAAGAAATGCTGGTACCTATGATTCAACTCCTAGGATAACTCCGGGTGGCCAAGACACCAAATTCATGCCTTATAATAGATTAACTAATCAATGAAATAATTCATTACCTTGAAAAGGTACATAATTGTGTTACGTAATCACTGTATGTTGAACTCAAAGAGATGGATGTAATTAGAAATAGACACATGTTTCATAGGTAGCCAATATCACTGGAAAAGAAATGAAAGAATTAAACTGACCAAACTTTGAAATCGGAGGTTTAATTGGGTAAAACCAGTCGTGTGATTTCATGAATTCCACACTAGCTTTTCTATTAATCAGAGAGGACTATGCACACTGCCAACTACATCTCAAATGTTTTTGGTCAAATTCAGTTAAGTGGCTGCCTCAAAAAAGCTTACGAGTCAAAATAAAGGCAGATGGTTATCTGAGTAGAACATATAATCAGTAAATTCATTCTATTATTTAATCCTGCTTGAATTATTTACAACAGTGGCTTTCAATCCTCACTGTGCATCAGAATCATGTGAGAGATTTTTTTTAAAATACAGATACCTGGGGGGCGCCTGGGTGGCTCAGTCCTTAAGCGGCTGCCTTCAACTCGGGTCATGATCCCAGGGTCCTAGGATTGAGTCCCCCATCGGGCTCCCTGCTTGGCGGGAAGCCTGCTTCTCCCTCTCCCACTCCCCTTGCTTGTGTTCCCTCTCTCGCTGTCTCTCTCTGTCAAATAAATGGATAAAATCTTAAAAAATATATATATATAGATACCTGGGCTACATACAACCCCAGATATTCTGATTCAATTGGCCAGAGACAGGTATATTTAAATTTTTTTCAGGTGACTCTAATTTAGTGCTGCCAGTGACTGGGAATAGCTAATCTGATGGAAAACAGTAATCTCTGGTCATTCCTTACAGTGGAACATGACAACACCATAGACCAAACTACAACAGGCTGCCTTCAACTCTTTCTGAGCCTGTAACTGCCTGAAAGACTCCTGCTATTCACATCCGTGCTGTGTTACTTCTTTCTCGAGCTTCTGCTGGAGTCCCTAACCAAGCTTTCTATTGTATGTCTTACTTTTGGAAATAGGGCTTCTGATCAGGGAAACACAGATTAAAACCACAATGAGATGCCACTTTACACCCACTAGGATGGCTATAATAAAAAAAAAAATGAATGTGCCATATTTCTTTTTTTAATTTTTATTTAAATTCTACTTAGTTAACATATAGTGTCATTTATTAGTTTCAGTTGTAGAATTCAGTAATTCATCACATACAACACCCAGTGCTCATCTTAACAAGTGCCCTTCTTAAAAAAGACAACAATGAATGTGGGCAAGATTGTGGGGATATTGGAACCCTTACCAACTGCTGTGGGGGGGGGGGAAATGATACTTACATTTTGGGATACAGTGTGACAGTTACTCAAATGCTTAAACCATATGGCCCAGAAATTCCACTACTAAGTGTACACTTAAGAGAAATGAAAACATATATCCACACAAAAACTTGTATGAGTATTCACTGAGCATTGTTCTTAATGGTCAAAAGCACAAACAATCCAAATCCATATATCCATTCAATGGAATATTACTAGGCAATATAAAGAAAGGAAGTGCTGGTATATGCTACAGCAGGGATGGACACTAAAAACAAGGGAAAGAAGGCAGCCGCAGAGGGCCACATAGTCTATGATTCCCTTTCTGTGAAATGTCCACCAGAGGCAAATCTATACAGACAGAAAGTAGAGTGGTGGTTGCCTAAACCCAGGGGACTGGGAAATAGAAAGGGGTAAGGAAGAAGGTGATCCTTAAAGAGGGCAGCATTTCTTTTTTGGGTGATGAAAAGATTCTAGAAGTGATGGTGGTGATGAATGCAAAACTCCATGAATATACTAAAAACCGCTGAAGTATACATTGTAGGGTATGTGAATTATATTTCAATAAAGCTGTAAAAAAGGAAAGAGAAAAAAGAAGAGGAAGAGAAGAGAGAAAGAAAAAAAAAGACGAGGAGAGGGGAGGGGAGGGGAGGGGAGGGGAGGGGAGGGGAGGGGA
>NW_027397117.1:6332153-6409112 GCF_003265705.2 Callorhinus ursinus | reverse complement strand
AGAAGAGAAGAGAAGAGAAGAGAAGAGAAGAGAAGAGAAGAGGAGAACAGAAGAGAAGAGAAGTCTTCTGCTTTGATGCTTGACTTGGCAGCCCCACCTAGCCTCCAGTCTCCTACTAGGGCTAAGGCCTGTCTGGCTTGGTCACAGCCCCTGAAAAGTGCTGGGGTACACCCCTGCACAAAACCTTTGAGAAGATCATTTGATTCTAACTGTCCTCTTGGGTCTGACTCCTGGTACCAACACACCTAGACTTCCTCATCATAATATCCCTTGGATGTCCCACTATCTCTTCAAAATGGGCATGTCCAAATGATCCTAAAACTGGGGCAATATTTTGAAGGTTAACAAGGAGTCATTAAAGTCTTGGGAGTGGATGAAAAGAAGATACCTGGATTATTATGAAGTCATTTAACTGACTTCTCTCAATGTTCGTTCTCCTTACTGGAGCAAGTATGACTTTGTCTCAAAGCTACTCCTTATGCAATAGCTTTAGATAACTCCTCTTTTCCTCCCACACTGTATCCACTCCTGATAACCAGGCTCCATCCCATTAGTTCACCCTGATCTCTCATAATCTTTCATCTCCAACTCTCCTCTTCTTTTGGGCCATCCTTCCTCTAGTTCCCCATTCAGACCCTTGTGGCTCCACCACCAGGCCTTCAATCACACCCATACCTTCCCTCTCTTCTACACTCTCCAAGTTAAACCCATTCTTCAAGGTCCAGTTTTAATCCCATCTGTTCCATGAAACTCTTTCCCCAAATTATATACCAATTAGGGCAATAAATGCCATACATTATATTAAACAAACCCCAATTCCTATCATGAGCTTCATCCCTCTGACCAAACTCTCTATTCCGTGGGAGCCAGAATAAAGTCACAAATGTCTCTTGACTCCAGGTAATGCCAAAGTGCTAGGCCAGCAGCAGATGTACTTACAGACTGACTGATAAAAGGGAACTCATTTTTATTTCCAAGGACTGATGTACAATCAATTTCTCTCGCATGTTCTCTCTCTGAAGTGGTTTCTCTTCCCATTCCAAGAAAGCCTGCTCTTGTGCATTTCCTTTTCTCTAGGCTATATACTATTACAGTAGAAATGACTCCCTTGGGAGAATTATTGATGGGCAGCTTCTAATTTTAAGCTACAGCTGAACTAAGAAACTGAATCGGCAGCTGCACTACCATTTCATTCTGCATGGAGCACTAGTGATAAATATTTAACCAGAACAACTTCCTTTTCCTTTGCTGCTATGTTCTCGTTTAATTATTTTAACAAACGGCTGTTCCAAACATTTACCACTGTTGTCAAACCCCTAACTACTCTGGGTGGATCATATTTTTGCTGCCTCCTTCCTAAGAAAATAGATGCCATCCCAATCACCTCCATACTTTGCTGTACCCATGGCTTTACCCATCGTTCTGGTCATCAGTGTGGTCCCGCAAATCTTTCTCATTCTCCCCCCCCGCCCAGTTCTCGGCAATTTCTTAGGCCCTTGGGGCTGGATGTGACTTACACTGTGAGAACTGTAAAAGTGAATGCTGAGATAGGAATGCTGAGGGGAAGCCCCCATGAGGCTGGGTCCTTGTGGGCTAAGATGAACAGAGCCCCCTCCCAGTTCACATCGGCCGTGCAGTCTGAGTAAGGCACTGCTGTTGATTAACAGACTCAGATGGGAGGCCTATTTGTCACTGCAGCATAATCTCATTATTGATCCCACCCAGTGTCTCATGTTGTCACTGTCATTTCCTTCTCTTACGCAGGAACACATGTCCATCCTCACTTTGAACCTAACGCTCTCTCTTCCAGATTCTTTTCCCTCAAGCCATACACTTTATGCCCTCCCTCTCGTGTCTTTAAAATCGCTCCTCCTTACAGGAAAAACAAGCCCACCAGCACTTACGGAGTACCTTCTGAGTTCTAGGTGCTTTTTGTAGAATAATTTCATTTAATCCTCATAAAACTCCAAGAGGAGATAGTATTAATCTCATTTTATACAGGAGGAAACTGAGGCTCATGGAAGAACTTGCTCAAAGTCATATCTAGTAAAAGGTAGGCCTGAGATTTGATCCTTATTTAGTTTGATTCCAAAGCCCTAACTTTCCCAACGACACAGGTCCTCAGGTGACCAACACACTCAACTCACCCTCATTCACACATCCACTCTTCCACTTTGCTTCTCCTTGATGCCATGGTCCCCTCCTCATTGCCCACCACACTGAGCACTGAGCACACATTTGTGGTCTCCACGTCTTTACTTGATATTTCATCCTCTTTCTGAACTATTCTGACCCAGCCTTCACCCTCATCATTCCACTGAAACAGTTCTTGTTAGAGGTCAGTGGCCTTCTAGTTGGCAAAGCCAATGGTCTTAGGAAGATTCACATCTTTCTGTCCTATGGTATCAAAACTCTCTTCTTTTGTAAAACCATTCTTTTCTAGATCTCAAATAACACCTCTATTTCCTTTGCCCCTTAGTCCTCCTGCAGAAATCATCAATGAATGTACCCAAGCCTATGTTTTCATTCAGTGATCTCATACATCAATATTTCTAATCCCAAACTTTACCATTAGCTGTCAGCCAAGGTTCTCCACCTAGATGTCCCACAGGTATCTCAAAGTCAACATCTCCAAACAGAACTGATACCCCCTTATTCTCATGCTCACCTCAATCCTCCACCTGCACTGTGCATCATCATTCACACCATCTTCAGGGTTAGGTATACTCCTCCTTGACATCTCCCACTTCTACACGTTGAATCAATCACTCAGATCTGTGAATTACCACCACTCGTCTCTCTGAAATGTTTCCTCTTCTCAAATATCACTACTATGGCCCTAGGTGATGCTCTGTCACCTTTGATCTAAGAAACCCCTGTGGTTTCCTTGAGGTTGTCTGTATCAACTCACTGAAATCCAAATCTGATTGTTTCCCTTCTGCTTAAAAGCCTCTCTGCAGTCTATAGGATTTGGAGTGTAATCTACTTTCCTGCTTTACCTCACTATTCCTTTCCAAACACCTCTATTCTGTACACATAAGTAGGGCTGACTAGTTCCCTAAACACCATGGCCTTCACTTGCTTTGCCCACGCTGTCTTCAATTCCCTACTGCTCTCTGATGAGCTTCTCCTTATCCAACAGGACGATCTTGTGGTTCAAAGTCACTTCCTCTATGAAGACTTTCCCAACCTCATAAACAGCTTTGGCTATATCCTTCTTTACGTTCTCTTGTCGAGCTTTGTTCCTATTTCTATTATGTTACTTATAAAGTGTTGTGATATTTGCTTATGGATCTGTTGCTAAGAGAAGTTGGCTTCAAGCTGTGTTCAGTGAGCCCACAAAAAAAAAAAAAAAAGGATTCAGAAGCAAAAGGTGCAGGTTTTTAGGTACCCTTCTCTTGCTTTTTATAAATGAGGGGCCCACATAAGTTTTGGTTTTAGAGCTTTTAACAGATTAAACAAAGTTGGAAAACCATTCCACTGGAACATAAGTCCCTCCAATTGAGATAACATCTTGCTAAACTTCAGAGTCCCAGAATATAGCATGATGACTGGTAGGTAGCCAAAAGATATTTCCTACATGAATGACTCTCTGGGTAATGCTGCTTACAGTCATCCTCTTCCATTTGAATTTTTATTCTAAGTGTAGTATAAAAGTTAGTAAACCCTTTCCATGTTGCCCTGGGAAACCAATGGCTCTCAGAAGCAAATCTGGTCATTAAAACTATGGTAGTTGTCATCAAAACAGCATTGCTTTAGAAGCATTGAAAGTACGAAGTTTCTTAGCAGCTTTGGTTCATTACCAAAGTAGGCATTATCTTAAAATTGATCTTATCTGAAGGTTAAACACACTTAGTTCCTTGTCAGCACACTTAACTCTCCAATATGGTCAATTACCAGATAATAGTGTCCACTTTCTCATGTCTTACTACTTAAATGGTCTGATCAATAAATAAATACACACTGCATTATTAAGAGCTTGCTAATGTCACACAAATGGAAGGAGTCTATGAACTTCTATTCTTTATAAAAAAAAATACCATTTAAGTTTCCTGTCAATTGTAGGCACTATACAAGTCTCTATTGTGCTCCTGGCACTGAAATGTAATTTTCTTTGAACCGCTGATCTACACTATAAATGACACATGTAAATGTATGTATGGACTATTTTTATTTGCCCTGAGGTTAAGTGGCATTTCTTTTCTCTTACAGATAAAGAGATGTTTGACCAAATGTATTGGCTCATCAAACCACAAAATATTTAAAGGCATCAAAAGAACTATAGTTCTGAACCCTATAATCTAACAGAGGTGAGAATGTGTGTATCCTGGCTGGTGATGGAACTGACACTCTTTTCTGCAGAAAACAGTGGGAGACTCAGGGCAGAAAAGGAAGATATTGGGGGAAAGAAACTGGATCTAGTCATTCTTTCACCAAATGTAGATGGTGTCTTAAAAGGAATTTTAGTCACAGTTAATTTTTAAAATTCCTGTTGATCCTTTTCCCAGTAGGCTTTCTCAGAATCTTCCTCTATTTATATAGGTTGTCTACACCGAACTCTGGTACCTGCAGAAAAAAGAAGTAACATTTTAACTACCTACAACAGTATCATTGCTAGTGGGATACGAGTGCAAATTAAACTAAATAAAAAATTTTAAACATTTTATCATAAAGAATTCTCCAAACGAATCCACAAATCCTTCATTTATTTAGAACTAGGTTGAGCACTTTGGCCCAGTATTTAGATGACCTGTTCTGCTTCTGCCTCCAATACCTGAATGACTACAACCAAAGAGAGTTACTAAATGTTCTCAGTCCAGAAAGAGTCTAGTAGGAATGAATCCAATCCACCTTCCACAGAGAAGGAAACAGAAAGAAACAGAAGTTAACACTGCCTTCAGTTTGAGACAACTGAAAAAAGAAAGGCTTCTATTTACTGAATGCTTACTATGTGGTAGACAGTGTAAAAACTAATCTCATTTTTTTCTGATGTAAACGACTACCTTGCTTTCTCGTTAGTGAGCCAATCTTCCTTCTTTCCACATCAAAGGGAGAAAGACAGTGGTCAATATGATATCTGAAGGCATATGATTACCACAAACCTGGCCATGCCCTCCCATGAACCCTGATGAAGTAAAAAGAAAACAGATTAATCATTAAAAATACACTGCACTCCTATGATGTCTAAGATGCTCTGTTAGCTACTCTACAAAATTGCCCAAGGAATGGTCTCTGGGCCTGAGAGGTTTATAATCTACTAACAGAAGTAAGATCTAATAATAAAAAGATAACTTATAAGATAGTTAATTGGCAAATGAGATGAACAGGCTACAGGAGGACTACCAGAGACCAAAGAAGGAAGAGCCCAAAGAGGCTGGGGGAGTCTTGGAAGGTTTTCAAAGAAAGTGTAATTTGAGCTGTTTTTTTTTTTTCTTTCTGTCTTTGTTTTTTTAAGTGTAAAATTCAGAGAAGCATGAAAGAATGGGAGTATATACGAGTACCTGGGGTAGCAATATATATGGAACACAGAGATGAAAAAGCTTGAAAAATGTAATTAATTACATAAGTATCTGATGAGTTACAGGAGAATAGTAAGTAGCAAATCATAATTCTTGGATATTGCATCTCCATAAATCTCTTTAAATAAATAAAGAATTCTAAGAACATAGTACTTGTTTTAGAACAGTTGAAAAATCAGACTACCAATAAGTTCAAATAATTCCATTCTTTCTGACATAGCAGTTCATTTCCAAGAATATGTTCTAGGGAAATCCAAAACTCATTTAATAAACATAAAGATGAAAAACTGGACCAAGCCTAGCTGTCCCGCAATTAGGGAACAGTTGTCTACATTACAGTGGATCAATGGAATGGATCAAAACAGATGCAGAATAATAATTAATAGGCTAAAAAATATTGCTCAAGAAAATATCAAAAGGGAAACATTATGTCCCTTTAGGTTACCATGTGTGTACTAACAAAATAAAATTACATATCACATACACGCAGAGGAAAGAATGGGAGGATTTGTATCCCCAAGTCTCTGTTTCTTTAGTTCTAAATGGGGCGGCTAATGTCACCTCAGAGTTACTGAGGTAATTTATCTTTCCTGTGACACCTTGGTCATTTAGAAACAATACCTGCTTCTTCCCATCTGACCGTGGACACCTTCACGTTTGCCACTGCGGCTTACGGTTGTCCAAGCTTTAGTACCTTGTGCAGTTCCTGAAAAATGTTCTTTACATATCTGTTGACTAAATGCTAAATGACTCAAACGAAGAACTACATAGAACATCTGCAATCCCAGTTAAGGGATACTGTGCATTTCTATAGAGTTTAGGATTGGCCTGTTTTGGGATATTTTCCTTACTTAAAAACAAACAAAGAGGGCACCTGGGTGGCTCACTTGGTTAAGCATCTGCCTTTGGCTCAGGTCATGATCTCAGGGTCCTGGGATAGAGTCCCGCATTGAGCTCCCTGCTCAGCGGGGAGCCTGCTTTTCCCCCTCCCTCCCCGGCCAAGGCCAGTTTTAAGTTTGTGCACTCTTTCTCTCAAAAATAAATAAATAAATTCTTAAAAAACAAAAAAACAAAAAAAACCAAACAAACCTTATTTCAGACTGAAAAAAGAAAAACAAAGAGAAAAAGAACCACTATCCTGTCACATATAAAGATAAATATTCCAACTTCTTATACTGAATTTCTCTGGCTTGGAATATCAGAGAACATGCTTATTTTTTAAGACTGTGAGGAATGTTTTACTTTTCTTCGGAAGAAACATTTTAAAACTGAATTCTACCATGGTATTTCAGGATTTGGATGTCTTATCTGAATTAGAATCTCATGAACTGTACGGTTCAATCTCTGCTCAGCAGGCCCTGCTGAGGAGGAGGTCTGGGAAGGCGGGAGGAGGGAGAAGCAGTAGAGGACTGAAAAGAACAGGAGGAAGGAGATGGAGAACAGAGGGATATTTGGGGACTGACTACTTTCTATTCCCCAAGCTGGTCTGGTTCTTGTTTTATTGGAACTATTTCGCCATTCTCAACTGTTACCACCCAGTGTGGCTCCTGCTGATGGAAGTAATCAATGAGGGTGCCCTAGGAGTGGAATCCTGAGGTCTGCATAAATCAGCATTTGTCATCGTTTCAAATGCTAAGAAATTTTTGTGGTTCCGGCATTTCCAGGAAAGGCTCAGTTGGGTTTCCATAATAATCACTTCATAGATTCTAACTTTTCCCTTTGAATTGTCAAAAGGTGAAATCTACCCTAAATTAGTGTGTGTATGTGCATATGAGTGCATGTATGACTATATGGATGTATGTGTATGCATATATAAGCACAGGCATATATATGTATATATAAAAACATAATCTATAATCCATATTATAATATATATTATTATGACATATATGACATATTTATTTAACTGGTTGTCTTGAAGTTCTCTAATTTCAGGAAATTTTATCCTATTTAATAGCTTCCAGAATTGGAAGGACTCAGGCAGAACCCAATCACCTAACATGCCAGGGAGCATATGTGTTATGCTGAACTGACTCACTTGGACATCTTTCACCCTTTATGTTGGTACTCTTCTTGTTTCTTTGGTGGATGACTGACCTTCTTGAACTCTATGATTTAGCACTTTGGGGTGTTTTTAGAGAATTCAAAGAGTGCCAGATTCTTCTGGTGGGAGATGACAGCACCTTAGGAACCTTGTCATTATTTAGACAGGAACTTGAAAACTCAAGCAGCCCAGACATGCTCTGGAAAATAGCGATGAACATGAGCACAGGCCCATAGAATGGCAATAAGGCTCACAGGAAAGCAGGCTGAGGCTTAATGAAAAACGAACACTGGGTCAAAAAACACAACCTAAATACGCTGCTCTGTCATCATTATCTGGCTTGGTATTATCTGTATTTGTATGAGGGTCTCAGTGTAGTTGATGACCCTATTACACAAATCAGCTGCATACCTGCCTTTTCCCCAAGTGGAGATGAGACTGGAAATGCAGGTAAGGCCAAGGCCAGTTTTATAGAGAGACGATGACTTGTGGTCAAGGGATCATTACAGAGAGCAAATTCAATGCCTATCCTGAAAACCAGGCTGACGCTCCAGAAAAGAGCAGCTCAGAGCCCTCTGCGTAGAACAGTAACAATAAGCACTTCACAAGCACAGCTCAGAGTCAGCGTTTAGGGAGAAGAAACATTCCATGTGGCGAGTCACTCGTCCTGGCTCAGTTCCTTCTTTTATCTCACTGGAGAGAGCCAGGGCAGCAAAATCAATGATGGAAGAAGAAGTAAGTAGAAAGGCCATTTCTAAGATTTGAAATTAGGCAAAATTAGTCCCGACACCGAATTTTCCTTGAGTAAGTTGAGTGGGGAAGCTAACATGAGGCCATTGTGGGCCTGTTTTACATAAATTCATTCATTATATCTGAACAATCTCATACAGGTATTACTGTCATTTTCTACACGAGAAAAGTGAGCCTGAGAACATGTTCTCTTAATACTCTCATCCCTTGAGATAATGGGAAAAGCAGATTGACAAGGACCTATTTAAAATACTTGCTTAATTTTCCTCCCCCCCTTCAAAGCCAGTATTCGCACATTTCCCCCGAAGAGTTTCCTTTTGGAGGTTCAAGTGTCTCATTTTCACAATAAACAATATTAACTGCTATCTGTCAGATGAAGATGATTTTTTTTGTAAAGATCAAAATTAAGGTCACTAAAAGCATGAATTCTCCCCCACAAAAACAACTAATAATATAAATCACCACAAAGACCTTTTTTTAAGGACTATCACTTCCACACCAAAGTCTGAATTTCCATTGTTAAAAATCTACGTTACTTTAGCACAACAGAGAACACATATATTGCTTTGAGATCTTAGCGGGATTTGGGAGCAGTGAACTTCATTTTAGAAGCCCGCATACCGTATGTAAACTTGGAGGGAGGATGAGTTCTCACAGCCCTTTACATATTAGAAATGCTACGAGTAACAAGAAAATCATCCCATTATTTTTTTTAAAGAGGTTGAATAAAGATGTGTTTAAAAATGCTAACAAACTTCAAAATGCCTGACTTTGTTTGAACTATGTCAATATAATGCTTTGTTTCTTCTGTAGACTCCTGAAATTGAAAACATTCCTAATTTGGTCCCTCAGATGCAATTTTCCCTTACATGGTCCTTGCAATGGATGGCAGGGCACTCCCTGCGTCTGGACAGCAGTGTGTTCTACTTTAAATATTAGTTGGAAAAATGTATTTCATATACAAGCATGCCGTGTAACATCTTCATGCATAAGAACCCAGCTGACTTCCCAGTGGCTGAATCTGAAAGCTAAGCATTCACATCTTGTGCCCATAGACACTTAATGACTTCATGATAAATCATCCATTCAGCTTTTTTGGACAAGACTTGGATCCATTTTATTTCTTCTACATCACTATTTTTTTTTTGGCAGGGTACAAGGAGTGAGGTTGTTGAGATTAAAATTAAAAGGCAGAGGCAACCCTGCTCATATCCAGGTAACTGAGCCCTTGCCCTGGGATCCATGCATAAGGGGGACCTTCTCAGGCTCTCATCAATCTGTGATCCTCTCTGTGGGGTAAGAGTCCAGCAGGTCATGAGGATGGGCCCACCTGGCTCACAAATCTCCTCTTTTGGATCATGTTCTTCCTACCAGAGGCACAGGATTCCCCTGACCTGATGGTCTCAAGCCCCTTCCAGGGCCTGCATGGTAACTGTCCACCTGAAGACAGGCCATGCTCTTGGTACATACACACACCTGCGAGCCTGAGAGTGGCCATGGGGCAGCTGTTTGCTGGAGTGGTGAGGGCATCAGGTATGGATGGAGCCTGGATGTGTGGGATGGATGCCCACTCTTACATATGCAAAATTCCAAAAGAACCAGAATTGCAGAGAGAAGTAAGGTGGGCCTCCATCGGACTCTTGTCCTGAAAACATGTGGTGTGAACCTGGAGACCCAGAGATGGATTGGTTTAATGGTGCTTCACTTAATGGAAGACAGCATGTTGTTAAAATCCTTCCTCCTCATATCTTCCCATCTAGATCAACAAGAGCACAGTTACCAGGATGAGAGACACTGTGAAAATCCTGCTGGCCAAGTTTTTGAGGAATAATCTACAGAAGAGTCAACTACAAGAAAGAAGAAAATCAACAGATGTAACCTTGTCTAAAGCCTAGTCCTCAACACACACACACACGCACACACAACACGCAGAGTGAGCTGCAGACTATGACCACCAAGGCTACAGACATTCTAGGTCACTGCCATCCTCCATGCTACATTGTTCTAAAGGATGTGCTCCTCCCAAATCAACTCCCAAACCAGTTTATAGCTGCATATGCCAATTCCTACACACACCTTTTAAATTGGCTTCAACTCACCAGTAGCCTTTACTCCAGAAAATTTAATGACAGTGTGTAACACACAACCTTCATATAACACACAAAACCTCAGAATTGGCGTTCTTCCCTCTTTTAACACATTTATTATAGGTGTTAAATTACAGTAATTCCCAAGCACAACCCATAAGAAGCAGAGCTATCTACGTCAGGCTTACTTCATACTGATTTTTTGAAGTAGCAAGCTAAGATATTCCCTTCCACACCTTAAAAAAAAAAAAAAAAAAAAGCCCTGTATTTACTGGTAACATAGACACGTCTTCACTGAGGTTTTGGAACCTCACAGAGAAGGGTGGAGAGTGTGTAGGTCTTCAAAGGGAAAAGGAAAGCAGTTGCTAAGGGACATGCCAGACAGAAGACATTCTGTTCTGGGAAAATTAGACCTCAGGAATTCTACTAGAAGGCAAAGGAATAATGACAAAGTAGTAAGGGATGGAAAGATGGGATTCAGGAAACACATAAAGATGGACATCATTGTGGGTTTTAAACGATGTTGGGTCAGAACACAAGACAGACTTTCAAATACAGGTGGTGGTCTTACATGAATTGAAACCGCATCTGAGCAGGAATTCAGACCCACGTACCTTGCGAAGGCAAAGGAGCAGTGCACCCTGGGGATGGGAATGCAAGTGTGGCACTGTTCCCATTTCCTACATGGACTGTTGCCACCCATTCCAATGCCACCAAAATGTTCCCAAAGTGCTTGCCAAATGCACCTCCTCCTCCAAACCTTGGCCAACGTCTCCCACTCAGAGCCAAAACACTTGAGCTTGCCCCTCTTCGATCCATTGAACTAATGCTGCTACCAAAACCACCCCACACACAATGTGTCCCCCTCAGTGTCTTAATGTGCTCTGGGAAATACTGTGGGCAATCTCCTGGAATTTATGTGGCATTCCTTAAGGGGTCATTTTGAAGCAACAGGAAAACCTTCGTGAAATTCTACCAAGGAACTGGGACTGGTCCAATTTTCCTACAGAAATTTTTACTAGATGGAAATCCAGAAGTTTTGGCCTCTTCTATCCATCATAAAAACGCCCTTTGTTTAAACAAAGTCTCCACTGATGCATTTTCCAGCACATAAGGTAATTTTCAGTGTGGTACAAAACTCACTAGGGTCCTTTAAAACCAGGGGTGAAGGAGGGGGAGGAAGAAAAAAAGCACCTACACAGCAGAAGCCTTTATGATCTATAACTGAGTACATACTGCATTTGCAATAATACCGCATTTAACCGCCTGGGCTGTAACACAGTAACCCCTCACAGCACTGACCAGCCCACAAACAGAACCACGAAACCTGGCAAGGAACTCGATCCGCACTAACAAACCCGACTTCAGTAAAAGCCATCTGTACAAGTGCCAATTATCCTTCTCCTCAAATGATTAGGTTCCATCTAGTTTTGCTGACAAGCAAGTTATGCCACATTTTAATAGGCAATAAAATGTATTATTAAATAATTAGTAGCTAAGAAACAGAAATTAGAGGCTACTTCCCTGCACATGCCTCCCCTAGTACTTCAGTCTATTGATGTAAAGCAACTGGATCCTCCAAAGATGGACTAAAACCTGATACAGCAGTTTACCGTAAGACAATTATGAGGCTAATGAGTGTTCACAGAGACTGAAGCAGGAAAGAAATCTACAAAATTCCACCTAACCCCAGCTATGTCTGATCTGCAGCACAGTCCCGGAGGAGCAGAAATTTCTTCAAATCGCTCCTTGTTCTGAGCACATTAATTAAACTGTTAAAGGTAAAGGAGTATTGATGTCTTTCCCATCTCCCCTCTGCTCCCCGCAGGTAGTGTCTGATACTTGTTCAGCCCTAAAGGTACAGTTGCACTAACTGAAAAAAGCCCCACTAAGACCAATTAAGGTCTTTACTAAGAGGCTGAAAAGAAGACAAATGAAGGCAGAAAGCCCGATTACAAGGAACCTTTGTACAGATGTAAAGCAATTAGAGTGGTCCCGGGGGTAAGGCAGCATGGTTCCAGAAGCACACGATTTTACAGCCTGTCTAAACTTGGAACAATCTATCTTTTTTTAGGTTGAGAATAAAAGTGAACCCTATATTAGTGTCATATATCAGCTGCTCGTGCCTGCGATTGGTTCCCGCACGCCTGCTATAGCCGTAAAGCTTCTCAGAGATCCCCGGTGGAGGGCACACCATTATACACTGTGCTCCCACAGGCAGGAAAAAAGACCTGCATCGTGTCAGAACTGCTTCACAGAGGGGCCGCCGCAGCCGCACACACACCCAGGGAGAGAGGGGTGGGGCAGGGACCGCAAGGAGGGCAGAAGAGAGGTCTCGAAGGAGAGGAGTGAGAAACCCTCTGGAAGACACTGAAGGGGGTCGCCCACAGGAGAACAAAAAGCCTGCCCGGATTACCCTCTCAGGACATTTAGGAAGCAGCCACATTTCTGTCATTAGCTCTCCTTCTGATCTGGTTAATGCATAACATGTCAGTGTTTTATCTTTCCATCCTTGATAAGAGTCAACAGATGGGCTCTTGCTAGAGAATCAGATGTAAGAATTTATACTTTGCACTGCATTTCTGGAAATGAAGTGACCCGAGAGGACAGGGAGGGTCAGGAACGGGTACATCCTCCCTCAATAATGTAGGATCAGAAACTCAGAAGGCAAGGACAAAAATCCAGAAACCTCGAAACTCTGGATTTATATGTCTGTAGAGCGAGCCCTTTCTGACAGAGCAGGGCAGGAAATTAAAAAATTTCTAGTAGCCACACTGAAGAGCTGAAAGGAAACAGAATTGGTCTGGGTAACACATTTAATCCAATATATTCAAAATATCATTTCGACAGGTAACTGACGTGAATTCGTTATTGATGAGCTATCTTACGCCACGTTCTTACACCAAGTCTTGGGAATTCAGCACATCTCAGTCTGGGACTTGCCCCACGGGAGTGCTCAGGGACCACGTGTGACTCATGGCAGCCATCCTGGACATCTTCTGCTGCAGGCACTTAGAACGCAGACTCCCGGCCCGCCACCAACCAGCCAGGACACAATGCCTAAGTGACTTCAGTTTTTAGTGCCTCAAACTGCTCAGCTTAAAGTTAGGAATAATAATATTTCATGTCGCAGGGTTGTTGAGAGGATTAACTTAGATAATCCATGTGAAAAGCTGGTAACAAAGCCTGGCACAAGGTAAAAGCACTCAATAACTATTAGCGATGATTTCTGCTATTATTTTTATAGACCAATCTCAAGTAAAGAAAGGTGCAATTTCCCACCAAGACATGTGTTTTATAAAAGCTTTTAGGGCATCATTCTACATGGGGTTTCCTCACTTTTGTCTGTATTTACTGGAGTTGCTAAATGAGTTTTAACAGTGATTTGAGATTCAAGCAAAGTGAGTTTGGAAGATGTGGCTGCATCAGCAATTGCTTCTATCGGATGCCGGACCAGGACTTCGTGCCTGTTCTACACCAGTAAGGCTCAACAGGGGTGGGAATGTGGAGAGTCAGAAATCAACATCTGCTGGAGAGATTCATGTTGCCAGACATCAGCACATGCTTTCACACTTTAGAAGAATGATTAGCAAGAACACGGACTGTAGGTAGAGTTGATAATTGCACAGATCATTTTGATTTTTGATAACTAATAATTCGCACTGAGGAACAGCATTAAAAAAACGGTGGCATTTAACATTCAACAGAGAAATAATTAACTTTTAAAGTTAGCCAGTAAAAGAAAATGCCAAGGCAGGATGGTGAGGCAGAGCTGACAACAAGAGGGGATACAATGGGACATTAATTAGGTACAAGCAAACATCTTCCCTAATAGCTCATGTTCTCATTCCCAAAATGTCAACAATAGATATTAACACCAGATGCTGGCATTACATCTCCCCTGACAGTGAGTCTGGGCCATGTGTGCATGTTCTGAGAAAAGATTCATGTGATCGAGGAGAAAAATCCAAAGGGATAAAGGCTGTGTTTCTTTCTCTTAAATAGTTTAGAGATCCTTTATGAATGGCAGGGAAATGGGAGCGTAAGAGAGATCTCAACTGAAACAAGAGCGGGGAGAAAGGCTGCATCAAGTGAGGTTTCATCCATGTGGAGACTACTCTGGTGTCTGTTCCATTCACCTGGGTGCACACTGAACCCCGAGGTGCTCAGCCACCCTCCTGCAGGAGGCTGGGGGTATAGCCCTCGAGGCTGGCATTTGAAGCAATCTCCTGAGTATGTGGTGGTGATACCACCACTCCTGGGTAAGAGACGTAACTACAGTATTTCAGAAAAAAACATTTTGATGATCTAAAAAAAAGAAAAATCATTCCCCATTTGATTCATTTCCATTTGTGTTTTGAGTCCGTCAGAGAAGAGATGTAACGACTACAGGGAATGTGACAGATTTCTCTTACCGAGCAGGACACAATCAAGGCACAACTCGGCTGGCTACGAAAGGACTCCGTTAACTTAGGCTCCACGCGCTGTTGGCTAGGTGAAGGTGCCTCGGCCTCGGATGTGCTCTACTTCCAGAGCAAGCAGTCGGAAACTCTCTGAATATTGGCCATTGCTCAGGGACGTGGATTTAGGGCCACAAACCAAGAAGAACAGGCTGAGAACAAGCAGACACAAGTGTGGCGGGAATGCATATGAAGTAACTGGCTAATCACAATGACTATCTTTGCAGTCCACTCTTGAACAGATGAAACAAATTTCTCTCCAATATCTGGGCCTCTGCATGCACTGTGTCCTTCACCAAGAAGGTGCTCCTCTCTGGACTCCCCTTTTCACCTAAGTCTCTTCCCGACTCAACTTAGAATTTAACGGCCTCAGGAGGAATTTCCAGGCCTGCCCTCCCTAAAGTAGGTCCCACCCCGCCCTCCATCTCCACTATTCTCCATCAAGGCCTCTTGGCCTTGGCTGTTGTTTTTCTAAATAGCACCTCTCACACATGTGCTAATTTGCTTCTTTATTGTACTGGAAGTTCTGAGGAGGTACTGCCTGTCCTGTTTACTTCCTTGAGCTCAGGCCTGAAATACAGTAGGAGCTCAGCATATGTTCGATGAACACTGTTGAGATGTCTGCTGCCTCTTATTGCTGTTGACTCAATCTTGGACCAAGAAACACCAACAAAGCTCCCAGGGGCTGACAGAATAACTTAGGTTGAGAGGTATCTGGAAAACAAACCAACAAAGCCAGAGGCTTCCTCTGAACAAACCCTGAAGAGCACAAATGAGTAAGACAGACTCTCTGCACTCAGGGAGTTTATAATCTAGGAGAAGATGAATGTGTACGAGTAGGCAAAGATTCAGATTATAAAGTCCCTGGACTGATGGATGCTGGTCAGACCATGTGGTCAGTGTAGGTCCTGGGCCAACACTGTCAGAGGGAGGGTTCTCAGAGCCTCATGACAACCATGACAAACCACCTTGGAAAACTAATGGCACAGTCCAGGGGTTAAGAGCATGATCTCTAGAGTCAGGCTGCCTAGATTCATGACTCAGGAATCTTGATGTTTGGGGGCGCTGGGGTGGCTCAGGTCACAATCTCAGGATCCTGGGATCGAGTCTCCCATCAGGCTCCCTGCTCAGTGGGGAATCGGCTTCTCCCTCTACCTCTCCCTCTGACCCTCCTCCCGACTTGTGCTCTCTCTCTGTCTCAAATAGATAAATAAAATCTTTTTTTAAAAAAAAAGGAATCTTGATGTTTGGGGTAAGTTCCTTAAAATCCTTGCCCCTCAGTTTTCTTATCTGTTATGTGGGGGTATTAGTAGTATTTATGTCACAGGTTGTTATGAGGATTAAATATTTGTGAAGTGCTTCAAAGCATGCTTCATACACAGGAGACACTCAACAAACAGCTATTAAAACTGAATGGTCTCAAAGATCAACAAGGAAATAAAGACTTTAAATGACACACTGGACCAAATGGACTTCACAGACATATTCAGAACATTCCATCCCAAAGCAACGGAATACACATTCTTCTCTAGTGCCCATGGAACATTCTCCAGAATTGATCACATCCTAGGTCACAAATCAGGTCTCAACCGGTACCAAAAGATTGGGATCATTCCCTGCATATTTTCAGACCACAATCCTTTGAAACTAGAACTCAATCACAAGACGAAAGTCGGAAAGAACTCAAATACATGGAGGCTAAAGAGCATCCTACTAAAGAATGAATGGGTCAACCAGGAAATTAAAGAAGAATTAAAAAAATTCATGGAAACCAATGAAAATGACAAAACAACTGTTCAAAATCTTTGGGATACAGCAAAGGCAGTCCCGAGAGGAAAGTATATAGCAATACAAGCCTTTCTCAAGAAACAAGAAAGGTCTCAAATACACAACCTAACCCTACACCTAAAGGAGCTGGAGAAAGAACAGCAAAGAAAGCCTAAACCCAGCAGGAGAAGAGAAATCATAAAGATCAGAGCAGAAATCAATGAACTAGAAACCAAAAGAACAGTAGAACAGATCAACGAAACTAGGAGCTGGTTCTTTGAAAGAATTAACAAGATTGATAAACCGCTGGCCAGACTTATCAAAAAAAAAAGAGAAATGAACCAAATCAACAAAATCATGAATGAAAGAGGAGAGATCACAACCAACACCAAAGAAATACAAACAATTATAAGAACATATGATGAGCAACTCGATGCCAGCAAATTAGATAACCTGGAAGAAATGGGTACATTCCTAGAGATGTATCAACTACCAAAATTGAACCAGGAAGAAATAGAAAACCTAACAGACCTATAACCACTAAGGAAATTGAAGCAGTCATCAAAAATCTACCAAGAAACAAAAGCCCAGGGCCAGATGACTTCCCAGGGGAATTCTATCAGACATTTAAAAAAGAATTAATACCTATTCTCCTGAAACTGTTCCAAAAAATAGAAATGGAAGGAAAACTTCCAAACTCATTTTATGAGGCCAGCATTACCTTCATCCCAAAACCAGACAAAGACCCCATCAAAAAGGAGAACTACACACCAATATCCTTGATGAACATGGATGCAAAAATTCTTACCAAAATACTAGCCAATAGGATCCAACAGTACATTAAAAGGATTATTCACCACGACCAAGTGGGATTTATCCCTGGGCTGCAAGGATGGTTCAACACCCGCAAATCAATCAACGTGATACAATACATTAACAAAAGAAAGAACAAGAATCATAGGATCCTCTCAATAGATGCAGAAAAAGCATTTGACAAAGTACAGCATCCTTTCTTGATCAAAACTCTTCAGAGTATAGGGAGAGAGGGTATATACTTCAATATCATAAAAACCATCTATGAAAAACCTACAGCGAATATCATTCTCAATGGGGAAAAGCTGAGAGCTTTTCTGCTAAGGTCGGGAATGCGGCAGGGATGTCCACTCTCACCACTGCTATTCAACATAGTATTAGAAGTCTTAGCCACAGCAATCAGACAACAAAAAGAAATCAAAGGCATCCAAATCGGCAAAGAGGAAGTCAAAATCTCACTCTTTTCAGATGATATGATACTGTATGTGGAAAACCCTAAAGACTCCACCCCAAAACTGCTAGAACTCATACAGGAATTCAGTAAAGTAGCAGGATATAAAATCAATGCACAGAAATCAGTGGCATTCCTACACACCAACAACAAGACAGAAGAGAGACAAATCAAGGAGTCGATCCCATTCACAATTGCACCCAAAACCATAAGATACCTAGGAATAAATTTAACCAAAGAGGCAAAGGATCTGTACTCAGAAAACTATAAAATACTCATGAAAGAAATTGAAGAAGACACAAAGAAATGGAAAAACGTTCCATGCTCATGGATTGGGAGAACCAACATTGTGAAGATGTCAATGCTACCTAGGGCAATCTACACATTCAACGCAATCCCCGTCAAAATACCATCCACTTTTTTCAAAGAAATGGAACAAATAATCCTAAAATTTGTATGGAACCAGAAGAGACCCCGAATAGCCAGAGGAATCTTGAAAAAGAAAAGCAAAGCTGGCGGCATCACAATTCCGGACTTCCAGCTCTATTACAAAGCTGTCATCATCAAGACAGTATGGTACTGGCACAAAAACAGACACATAGATCAATGGAACAGAATCGAGAGCCCAGAAATGGACCCTCAACTCTATGGTCAACTCATCTTTGACAAAGCAGGAAAGAATTTCCAATGGCAAAAAGACAGTCTCTTCAACAAATGGTGTTGGGAAAATTGGACAGCCACATGCAGAAGAATGAAACTGGATCATCTCCTTACACCACACACAAAAATAGACTCCAAATGGTTGAAAGATGTAAACGTGAGACAGGAGTCCATCAAAATCCTAAAGGAGAACACAGGTAGCCACCTCTTCTACCTCAGCCGCAGCAACTTCTTCCTAGAAACATCGCCAAAGGCAAGGGAAGCAAGGGCAAAAATGAACTATTGGGATTTCATCAAGATAAAAAGCTTTTGCACAGCAAAAGAAACAGTCCACAAAACCAAAAGACAACCGACAGGATGGGAGAAAATATTTGCAAACGACATATCAGATAAAGGGCCAGTATCCAATATCTATAAAGAACTTATCAAACTCAACACCCAAAGAACAAATAATCCAATCAAGAAATGGGCAGAAGACATGAACAGACATTTTTCCAAAGAAGACATCCAAATGGCCAACAGACACATGAAAAAGTGCTCAACATCGCTCGGCATCAGGGAAATCCAAATCAAAACCTCAATGAGATACCACCTCACACCAGTCAGAATGGCTAGAATTAACAAGTCAGGAAATGACAGATGTTGGCGGGGATGTGGAGAAAGGGGAACCCTCCTACACTGTTGGTGGGAATGCAAGCTGGTGCAACCCCTCTGGAAAACAGTATGGAGGTTCCTCAAACAGTTGAAAATAGAGCTAACATACGATCCATCAATTGCACTACTGGGTATTTACCCCAAAGATACAAACGTAGGGATCCAAAGGGGTACGTGTACCCCGATGTTTATACCAGCAATGTCCACAATAGCCAAAAGAGCCGAGATGTCCATCGACAGATGAATGGATAAAGAAGAAGTGGTATATATACACAATGGAATATTATGCAGCCATCAAAAGGAATGAGATCTTGCCATTTGCAATGATGTGGATGGAACTGGAGGGTGTTATGCTGAGTGAAATAAGTCAATCAGAGAAAGACATGTATCATATGACCTCACTGGTATGAGGAATTCTTAATCTCAGGACACAAACTGAGGGTTGCTGGAATGGTGGGGGGGGGTGGGAGGGTTGGGGTGGCTGGGTGATAGACATTGGGGAGGGTATGTGCTATGGTGAGCGCTGTGAATTGTGCAAGACTGTGGAATCACAGATCTGTACTTCTGAAACAAATAATACAACATATGTTAAGAAAAAAGAGAAAGAAGATAGCAGGAGGGGAAGAATGCAGGGGAGTAAGTCAGAGGGGGAGAGACGATGGACTCTGAAAAACAAACTGAGGGTTCTAGAGGGGAGGAGGGTAGGGGGATGGGTTAGCCTGGTGATGGGTATTAGGGAGGGCACGTTCTACATGGAGCACTGGGTGTTATGCACACACAATGAATCATGGAGCACTACATCAAAAACTAATGATGTAATATATGGTGATTAACATAACAATAAAAAAATAAAAAAAAAACAACTAAATGGTCTCTTCAAGGCCCAGAAAACTCGTTTACCAGTTAATTCCATCCAACTTTCACCCATTTTGGCTCATCGAGTCCACTTCCGGTATTTGGATCCAGCCCACTTACCTTTCAGTTCTCTATTGTCCTGAGGCTGTAGCATCTAGCATGGACTATGAGCTTAAATCCCAAGTTTGCCATCTTTCAACCACAAACCCTGATCTAGCCCGACAAGCTCCCTCTTATCCTTCATCCAACTTTTGCTAGTGGCCAGAAGAGGACAGGCAGCCCTTTCCCAGTGCTTACTATTATTTCCTATTTGGTTTCCCTTCCAGAAAATATCAGCTTTACAGAGGCAAAGTATATGACACTTGGACTGGAATCCGGGCCTTGACATCCAGGTGATTAAGAGGAGAAATGAGATTTTTGTGCTTAAGCAATCTTTGCTAATATACTTCATTCAGAAATCAACTCTTCCTTGAATTCAGAGCCCCTAAAGCAATATAAAATAATTTCTGTCCATGGGCTCAAAGTATCCATTGTGTATAAGGCAAGATACTAGGCACCATGGGAGGGGGGAAAAAAACCCATAAAACAAGATCTGTCTTCAAAGGGTGATTATGTTACAGTGTAACAGAGCTCAGAAGTAGCTTGCCAAAGAAGGCACTAACCTCTGATTTTCTAAGGATCAATTGCATTTTGGTTTTGAGCACAGAGATTTTAAGCATTGAAGTGCCAATGACTTAAGCCACAAAAAAAAAAGTCCTTAAAGTACCACGGGTAAATAATCATCTTTGTGATGGTTTTGGAATTTTACTTTAATCAAATCCAGTAAGATGTTCCAAATATCATTTATCCTTTAACAATCAACGCTCAATCTCTAAATCCTGGCTTTTACTTTAATCACTCATGAAAATTCTATCATTCAAGTGCTGACTGTGGTCTGTCTTGTGGTGCACCAAGCCGCACAATCACCAAGCCCACAGCCCACTCGGCGTCCCCCATGCCACCACCCAGGCATTGGAGCCAGAAGAGAATCTGGGAGCACAGGGTGCTGAGTCAGGCTGCCTGGGATCTGCTCTGGCAAGTCTTTTCCCCATACCAAGGAAGGGCGAGGGGCCAAGAGCTCTATCGATCAGGAGCTGAGCAGGAAGTTTCTCTCGAGAGGCTGACTTGAGGAGGCCATCCACAGAAGCTGGAAAGCATGACGTACCGTTAAAGGAATTCCCAAGGAAAAGAAGATGGGGGAGAAATGGAAGCTAACTGGTAAGTATCACTGAGGGTTGGTGAGCACCGACTAAAGAGGCAGTGAACCCTTTGTCACAGGAGGTTATGGCTATGGGGCCATTTGGACAAAAGGAGTACGGGAGACTTTCCAGATGGAAATGGGAACAGATGACCTTTACGTACATGCCCAACCCTGAGATGACATGACTCTCATCCCAATAAATGCTGTATGAGTGAGAGTTCTATTAGAACAAACCTCGAAAGATGACCACATGCTCTCCATGGATTCTTCCAGGTTGCAGGTCACGGGGCAGGTGAAACCAGAAGACTTCACAAAGCATTGAGAGGCTTATTGGTACAGAGGGCGTTGTTTCCAAACTTCTCTGAGTCAAAGGCACATTAGACCCTGCTTTTCAAAAAGCCACCTGTCTACTTATCTGAGACAAGTAATAGCATATGCTGGGAGACTACAACAGGCGGCCTGAGGAGCCAAGATGTCTTTTCTTGCATGTTTTCCCAATTAACTCTATTCTTGGACGCCTTTGAAGAAAAGAGTCCCTCTGGAAAACATCGCAGAGTTTGGAGAAAAGAGGGAGTCTCAAGCAGTACTGGTAATTCTAAACTTGTCAAATGGAAAAGCTTCATTCCAAAACAAACGTGAGTTTTTTTTTTTTGGAGGGGCCGAGGGGGGTGTGTGTGTATGGGGAAACTGCTAGCCAAATGTCATCTTTGCTTATTCTTGATAAAATGTCTCCTAATCCTCAAAAGGTTCTAAGCCATGTTGATCATCTTTTAAAATAAGGTCACTGAATTTAGAGAGCCAAGAAGACTGCAATTCTCTGAATGTGTTAACACCACCCAGTACAGCAGATCTATCTGAGGTCAGACGCTTTTTCAAAACTCCAGCTTACACGGCCTTGTCTCAAAATACAGTCAAGTGCATCAGACTTAGCATTTCGGTGAGGGTTGGACTTGAAATGGGTGCGACCCTATGACAGGGCAGGAACTGAGAGATTAGGAAAAACCCAGTGTCAGGAAATAAGAAAATCCCCAGGATTCAGTGAAAGAACAATTAGGTTCCTCTTGCTCATACTTCATATTTTTTTCTGACACTAGGTTTTCTTGCCTTTACCTTGTAAATATTTCTCATTAATTTCTGCTCTGCCCTGTCTACCATATTGCCTAGGTTCAGATTCTCAGCCACTTCCCTTTCAAGCCCACGCTCTGCAGAAAAACCAGTCATGTTTCAGGACCTGGATTAGGGTAAGGCAAGTGAGGAACCCAGGGCACAAAACTTAAGGAGGCATCATTCTCAGGGTTGTGTAAGTACCAACCTTGAACTTCATGCCCCTCTCTTTGTGTTTTGTTCCTTAGGTGCCTCTCTTGCCTCATCCTAATCCTGGTTCTAAAACTTGGCAAGTATCTCTAATGTTCCACAACACTCACATCGTGAATGCCCTTTTCTGGGTCTCATGGTGGGCTACCTTTCCATAGGCAACTGTCAGGATGCTCACAGTCCCACACCAAACACCAGCAGGCCTTTCCTCACACAGTTCCCCAGACACACATTGGCACTTTACACATCTGATCTGTGCTGAACCACACACCCCCTTCACGAAATCCCTACCTTCTCTTAATCCTTGCCTGAATTCCTATAAATATGAATATAAAGGAGTATATACAAAGTTTTATATATATTCCTTTATATATATAAAATTTCCCTTCCATGTTTCCATCATAGGAGCCTTCCCTAAAACCACCACTTCCTTTTTCCCTCCCCCTCTACACTCCACCACACACATTCTAACTATTTCTATTACAATATTTACCACAGAGTACTGTCTTTAACTGTGCATGTGTCAGTTGCTTGCGGTTCCAATCTAGTGAGGAACACGTAGCGACCACCCATCTAGGCATCCCCACAGCTCCTAGCACATAGCTGGCCTTCAATACATGTTTGCTGAGTACACGAATGTGCATTCTGCTGAACACATACCCTTAGTGTTCTCCCTTTTAAGCTCTACATAGGATCAATTCCAGGCCCAAAGCAACAAGAGGAGACTTCCAATCATGGGAGAAGGAACCAGACTTTTCAGAACACGGGTCTGTCCAGGTTGCTAACTTTGCCTTGTCCGTGTGAACTGAAGAGGTCCATGATAGTGCGACTGGTTGCCATGAGCAAAGTTAACATGTTTGTTAAACATCATTGATAAAGATGATTAAATATTCCATTTCTGTTTCCTTTAATTAACTATAATTAAAACATCACAGGGAGTCTGTAAAAAGCCATTTGCATACACTGTTTAGAGAGGTGTTCAGTACTGTCCCATCTCTGAGATTTGGAAGGCTCCATAAATGAGCTTATGTTGGCTGATTCCTCCCACCTCTCCTTTCAGAAACAACCTGTATTTTGGCTATTTTAAAAACTACAAAGTCTTTTCCAAATTTAGAAGAAAACACTGGCTTGGCAGAATACAGAATGATCCACAGAGAACACAAGCCTAGAGAATGCCTTGTGTTGAACTCCTAAGAGCACCAGGAAAAGTCTGACTGGTTGTAAAGTGAGGAGAAGGGATAGCAAGAGGGTGCAGAGGGCAGCCTGTTTTCTGTTGGTAAGTCTGCAGCTGTGTGTCAGTAGGGGCAGGGTGCTTAGGAGGCAGAAGAGGCCTGGACCTGCCCGGTCCAATATGGTAGCCATTAGCCACATGGGCCCATCTGAATTTAAACTAATTAAAAGTAAATAAAATTTTAATTTCTTCAGTCTCACACCTCAAGGGCTCAATAGCCACCAGCTAGTGCCTATGTACCGGACAGGGCAGGTACAGAACACATCCATTACTGCAGAAGTTCTACAGGGCAGTGACGGCACGGACAGCGGAAACTCACATATCAGGCTCCAAAGCCCCGTGGGCAATGATGCCCATTCTTACCCCTAGTTCATAATAAATATGCACACATCAAGCATTTCCTCATCCATCTTCTTGCAAGCAAGTGGCTTTTCTAAAGGGGGTAATAGTTTATACGCTACACGACCGGAAGCTACCATTACAGCTTCCCTCCTAAGTTAAAAAATGAACATTATCAACTGAGATACCCAAAGTTGGCTCACTTAAGAGATCCAAAGTGATGGATGGCCACTAGAAATTTGAGAACAGTTTGACAACGAATGAGCCCAAGAATCACTCCAAGGCAAAGGAGAGGGAGGAGAGACAGAACACTGAATGCACAGATTAGCAATCACTGATGGGGACCCAGGGGGCTGCAGAGGCTGGGAAATCAAGCACTGCAGTCCCAGGCCTCCAAGAGCATTCTGATTCCAAGGAGCAGTATGTTTCATCCCTCAGGAGGGGCAGCCCTGCCCAACTCTAGCTGTTCCCAGCCCTTGTCTCCTACTTCAAGAATGAAAGACATCAAGGAAAACAGTTTCTTTAGCTGAAGTGATACACTAGTAAGTGCCAACTACTGAATATTTCTAAGCACTGTGTCCAGCTAGACTTGCACCCTGAGTCAACAAGTTGTCCACTGCTTGCCCCTTCTATAGGCCTGTGCTCACGTTTTAAATAAACACTAACAGATTCCACTCTGTAAGAGGTGAACCAAAAATCCTAAGATCCAATCTGAAAGAGAAGCCAAGGGCATTCTTTTCCAAGCATTAGACTGGTTTCACATGAGATGATTAGACTCTTTCGTGCTAATTGCACTAGAAAGAACTAATTAGAAACATCTACCATTCAGCTAATGAGAGCTGGGCCCTAACTATCTCAGTGCTTAACATCTCAGGTTGTAAAATACCACTTTTTTTTTTCCATGCCCCATCTGAGAAAGTTGTCACTGTGTTAAATTTCAGCAGGTGGGCTAGGCATTAAATAACTGAAGCATCATTTACAAAACACCCCCACATGCTATAGGTCACTGGGGCTCCACCTAGGATTGCTTCCTATTTCAGAAGGGTAAATATGATAGATCAAAGACTGCGAACTAACAGTAGAGTGAACTGGTAATGAATTCTGCCCCATTTCTCAGCGCAACCTTCTTGGTGCCTTTGTGCCTTTTATTCTGGGGACTGTTAATAATGCAGGATAAGGAATTTCACATGTAATGCTGTTACTCCCAGACGA
This sequence comes from Callorhinus ursinus, assembly GCF_003265705.2. Classification (NCBI taxonomy): domain Eukaryota; kingdom Metazoa; phylum Chordata; class Mammalia; order Carnivora; family Otariidae; genus Callorhinus; species Callorhinus ursinus. The sequence goes on along the minus strand of NW_027397117.1, from coordinate 6,383,716 downwards.
AGAGTTCATTAAAAAGCAATGATATCACCTGATTGAGACTCACGTCCCTGCCAAAGGTTGCAGCATTTATCAGGAAGCTGATGGAATGAGAATAATGAAGAGCTAATAAATCAGAGTCCCTCATTGTACAATAAACTCATTATATAGTAAACAGCAGACAGAGTCAACATTGGAAAATAGGAATCCGGCCATATTATTCGGATGAGGGCTGTCACAAAGTTTTCTTTCCTTTTTTTTCAAGATTTTATTTATGTATTTATGTATTTATTTATTTGAGAGAGAGAGGGCATGAGAAGGGGCAGGAGGAGAAGGGGCAGAGGGAGAGGGAGAAGCAGACTCCTTGCTGGGGATGGAGCCCGACGTGGGGCTCGATCCCCGGACCCTGAGATCATGACCTGAGCCGAAGGTAGATGCTTGCTTAACCGACTGAGCCACCCAGGCGCCCCCACAAAGTCTTCTTAGAAGAATAAATTCAGAGGAAGCTCTGAGTTTCACATAATTCACATATTATGTCCACTTAAGAGATGCCTCTGCGGCTCAACACCCGTCCCAAAAAAGCATTTTTTTCAAAAAAGTTTACAGTCCTCTTGGCAGGAGCCCAGATCCTATATGTTGCAAGATGATGTGTGAAATTAGCAGAAATGTAAATGTCAGAACTTCTGTTTTTGGAATTAAATGCTAGAGACTCTCTCTGTATCTAGGGTCCCCATTCCCTACCTCAAGGTAGAAAGTTTTCGAGAAGACAAAAATTCGCATGTTCAAGTACACAGAGGATGCTGACATTAACTCCTGAATTTCCAATGAGGATCAAGAATGAGAAGTAAACTCGCCTTTCCAAATAAGCTCTGGAAAGCAGGGATGCTAGCTGCAAAGTAGGTATGTTTCATATGTCTGTCCTTAATTACTCATAACCTGACTTGATGGGGTTTGGATTAAGGGCCATTTTGGGGGTTACCTGGCTATTCATTAGCACTTCTAAGCAGACAGTGTGAAATATGGAGTGAGATTCAGATCCTTCCCTTGTGTCTTTTGTGAACAATGTCAGAAAGGACTTGTTAGGGCAAAGGAGTACAATGAATGGTTATAATAAGCTTTGAGGAAAATCTGGAGATTTAATTTTGTAGGTATACCTCACCCACCCCTCAGGCATATTTCTCCTGACAGTTCTGCTGCAATCTTTAAATTTTTTTTTAAATCACATGTTATTCCAAAGGCTCTTAGGTTACTATAGTACGTGAACAAACATGATAGGTAATGGGAGAGACCAACTAATAGCCCAGTACCCATGCATCTGTTATCCCCATTTTACAGATGAGAAAACAGGGAGATTAGGGATTGCTTGGTATTAAACAGCTGAGTGACAGAAGTGGGATTTCGAACTCGGCAGATCACGTCTTCAACTTCAGATTACTTCTTTCCTTTCAGAGTGTCCCTAGCATCCTCAAACCAATTTATGCACTTACCAGCAGTATTTTGCTTTGAATTTCACCACAAGGCTTAATTATGCCCAGTATATTTTTTAAAGGCAGCCATCATAAATTAATCATGACCTCTCTGATTAGGAAGCAGCAAGAAGAAAAAGATATCAAGACTTTTGTCGGAAATTAAATTCTCCTTAACACAGAAATGAGACTGGGTTGGAACTGAAAGGCTCTTCCCGCAATGGTCTTAAGTCTATTTTTTTTGGGTTAAGATTTTCATCTTGACTCCTTCATGAACCAAAAAAAAAAAAAAAAAATTCCAAGCCCTATTCTCTCTACCCTATCTCTAACAATCTGAGGCCTAAAGAAGTGAAACATTGTGGGCAACATTAGAGCAAGTTGCTAACTGAATAATGAAGGAAAACCTCAGGTCTTCCCTCCCAGGTTATCATCAGTAACAATTCAGTAGCTTGGTCTTTCCCCATGGTCAAGAAGGAAGGGTCAACAGCAGTATTCAACAGGAGTGTCAGACTGTCCTCTTGTTTTCACTCATGTATAATCCTTATTAATACAATGAATGCCCCAGAAATGAGGACAGAGACAATTCCAGGAAATACTGCTAACATCACATAATTAGAAAAAGCTACTGGAAGAGAAAACATTACTTCAAATGTTGAAAAAAAATCTACACATTGTTTCACAAAACAGAGATTTGATGGCAATACTCAATATCCCAGTTGGATTGATACAGAGAAACCAGAACTATTATACCAGTGCAGCTAGATAATAACACTAACAAGCAATATTTAATGAAATACTTTAAAGGTGATTACGAAATTATTCCTTGGAATCCAATTAATATTCACAACATTATTATTTCTGTTTTTTTAATGAGGAAACTGAGAAACAAAGAGGAAGCTGAGGAGATGGGTTAGGTGGAATGGTCTGGTACACAAGGCAGGAAAAGGGGCCTGAGTCACTGAGGGGGCCTTTTCAGGAAGCTCATGCTTCTCCGGAGCCAACACAGACAGAAACGCAGAGGGATTCACTCCTGAACTGGTATCATCATAAACATTTCCCTGGGTTGCTTATCACTGAATTTCCTCTGGACTCTAATTGGGAAGACTAAAATAACCATCTTGCCTGGCAGACTTTGAGAGCACAGGCAGGAGACACAACAGCAATCACACAATTCAGGCAACATTTTCACTAACTTTCCAACGCTCTCCCATCACTGGGAGAGAACTTTGTTTCCTTTGTCAAATTTCCCGAAAAGACAGTCTCTGCTATCTCTAATATCGGCTGTGTCTAAACATCAAGTGCAACCATGATACCCTTTAATAGTTAATCCTCCAACATGTAATTAGGCATTCACATGACAATCAAAACCATGACTATATTTCATGTTTGCCTTCCCTTTCAAGCCCTCTACTAGAGGGGCACTTACTCTGTCAAATCTGCTATAGTAATCAAAACATTGAAATTACTTCTTTCCACACTAAATATACTGGAACTGGTTGTTTGATTAAATGTAGAGCAGAGAGTGCAATTTGCTAAATTACAAGTATTCTGAACATGTAAATATAGTTTAATTACTGCAATTAAAGAAGATTACTGGAGATTGGCAGATGGGAATGTAATGCTGTTTTAATTAGAGTTTTTAATGCACTGTAACATAAGCATAATATTAACCCTTTATCCTAGAAGAGGTAGCTGGTCTTTGAAAAATTAGTATTTAAAAATGTATTAGAGCTAATGTTTCATAACAAGGGCTAGACTGAGTCACATTGCCCTGGAAGCCATCAGTGAGAAGAATCATAGTTTCTAAGAATGGGAAACTGAGGCAGAGAGCGATGACAGCCAACACACCTGCTGGAGTACCACCTATGAACACATATGCAAGCATGCATGAATACATGTGTGCACACACAGATCAGCACAGACCTCACCGGCTGCTTTTCATAGAAGAAGAATGTTGCCACAACCTCAACAACTGAAGGGACTTCCAGGCCATGAGATGTTTCATGGAGCCCATGCTTAGCAAAACACAGAAAGAAAAAGTATTTGAAAAATGCATTTATTTTAAAAATGCACTTATTCACCTCCGGGGAAACTCTAGCACGGATGCAAGTGACACTCTACAGAGGGAGGCCAGTATGTTCTTATTATTCACCTTCCAGAATCGTACAGGCTATATAAAGTAATATTCCAGAATGTAAGAAGCAATCTTTGTCATCTTGAAAGCTATCATTTGCAACATTTTATCCATTTAAGTCAATAGCCTATTAGAAATTCTAATTGAAAGTTCAATAGTCAGCTTGGAGCCTTACAATAGAGGTTACCTTTTGGAAAGCTATTTAAAGTCTTAATCTCTTTATCATTTGGTATTTTGAAGCCTAACTTTGTTCTTGTTAGGCAGATCAATGGCATTAATTTACAAAATGGGGGAAAATGTCACTCTTCATCCTTTAAGTCTCAGCTCAGTGAAGAGCAGCATAAGCGAATCTGATCACTGCTTTCCCATATTAGCAGCAAATGGTGCCATGGGAGGCTTGACCTACAAATTTTAATTACTGCATGAAAAATTCAGTTCCTAGAGATGAAGAGAGGCTTGAGCAAAAAAGCAGGGGCCCACCTTGTGCACGTCTGCTGAGTTTAAGTCTTCAAGACTCTGATTCACTGGCCAACACCACAGGCAATGAAAGAGGTTTACTATGTCCGAGAACAAGTCACAAACTCCAAAACAAAGCAAGACCAAGACCAAAGACAGCGGGGCAGATAAGTAAGCTTCTAAGGGAAAAGCTGTGAAAGAGAATACATTTCTGTTTTACTGAGCATACGGCGCCTTGAAGGGTCATGCACACACCTATCAATTTGGAAAAAAAAAAAAAGGTGGCCATGGAGCTAATTCAATTAAGAGTTATGGCCTCAGATGCAAGCATCCTGACAAAAATCAGAGAGGCAGTCTTGGTGCTCCACTATAGCTAAAAAACATTCTTAGCACTCAGGAAGGAATTATTTTCACCCAAAATAAAAGAAACGGATTCTGAATGTGCAGACATGATGGCTAATTTATGGTGGCAGAAAAACCAATAAAAATAAGTCATCTAAAAATTAAAGCCAAAAGTAGTACGCAGTAGGATATCTACTTCTGCAGTAAGCAGAAATAAAGGGCAAGGCTGTCAGCTTCTGTGTTCTAGAAGCTAAGGGAGCGGACCTACACAACAGCCACCTTACGTGTAGGTGGAAACATATGCATTTGTCAATATAACTCTGAAGCGATCATTTAACACAGAGGTACACGCATATGTGCTTGAACAAAGGGACCAGAAGGCCACAGAGAAATGTAAACAGTAGTTACCCTGTGGGAGCAGAAGCTTGATCGGGGGATGGGGGTGCGTCAGGGGCTTTTGCTTTTTAGTTTGGGTACTTTTTAAAAATTGCTCAAGTTTTTTTAAAACAACTAACCTGTATGGCTTTCTGAATTGTTAACAAGCCAACTTTTTTTTAAAATTTTTTTATTGTTATGTTAATCACCATATATTACATTATTAGTTTTTGGTGAACAAGCCAACTTTTTTAGAAAGAAGAAAAATAAAATTTGTATTTGATGTTACAGCCTAAGAGCCTGTGAGTCTTTTCAGAAAGAAAGATTCTTCTTCTTCTTCTTCTTCTTTTTTTAATATGAAAGAGAGCACCATTTGCTTCCAAATTTAGACTTTTTAGTTTTAGGCTTTCTTAAAAATTAGGCTCCCTTATTTGCTTCCAAAGCTTGCTGCTACTACAAAACTGTGTTAACCCCCGAGTCTTGGTGAATCACTTTACGTGTCTATTATTCAACTTATGTGGGGACGCATTTCTGCCTATCTGCATACAGGGTCCAGTACTGGATCATGCACATGGCATCTTCCTTAATATCGCTTGATGATGGTGATAAGGCAATAATGACCTTGCAACCATGGATGGATGGATGGATGCATTTTCCATGCAGTCCTAGCTGCTGTTGGCTAAAACTTAGCAGTCAAACAGCTTTATGATGACTAAACCATATTTATCTTTTCATTTCTGATCTCCATTGATCTCCACATCCTTCTCACCCAAGAGATGCCTCACTGTCACCGCCTGACACCAACAGCTGGAATTATGTGATGAAGTATCCTAATGAAAAAGCCATTAACATTTGTACCAGGTGCTCCTGGGCTTTTCTGCCCCTGCACTTAGGTTAACAGCATGCTGGAAGGTCTCTAGAAAAGACAGAGGCACCTGGTTAAAGAGCTAAACAGTCACATCCCTGATATGCCTTGGCCAATGACACAGATGGGCTGGTCCTTAGGTCAGGGCCCACTACTTGGAAGGCGCAGAATCCCATGAATTGGCTGCCCTTGGAGGATAGGGCTGACTAGAACAAGCATAGGGAGGGGAACATTGCTGGCCTCAGATCTGGGCAGGAGAGCGTGTTCAGGAAGGCAAACCTTGAGCGCACTTACTGAGCCTGGCTTCCAGCAGGAGCCAGGACCCATCCTCTGTTGACACTCCGGGAAAGGGCTTGGGGATACACACAACAAAAGTCATTGCCACGAGATGGAAAAGAACACATGCTCAATATAAGAAAGCATGAGATGCAAAAATTCAGCTTCTCTGAAGTGTGGCATTTTCAAAGCCCACACATCATAACAACTCTGAATTCCGAGACGCCTAAACAGGAAGCCCCTGAGGTTCCATCTGTCTCCCTGACTAGAAGGACAGCTGAGGAACCATGCTGCTGTCTGGAAGAGGGCTGGCAGAAATCTCAGGAACCTTGGCCCAGGAGCTAAGAATGTGCAGTCATTCCTCTCTCCAGTCTAATTTACAGCCCTGACAAAAGCTGTTGGCTTATTACCAGGTCTGTCTCTGTACATAACTAGAAATGAACCACCAAAAAGAGTTAGCTCACTTCTTAATTTTGTTTTTATCCTTAAATTTTAAAAAAATCAAAGGATTCATCATCACATATTAAAGAAATTCAGTATTTCCTTTGTTCTACATGACACCTCACTACCAAAATTAAGAAAGGAAGATTGTTAGATGGATGTGAAAGTCAACAGGAAAGAAGCGGAGACACAAAAGTAGAGAACGTGAGCTGAGATCGTAATTTTTGGTTTGACAGGGTTCAGAAGCCCTGAGGAGCTCCAGAATGCTGACCAGTAAAGGCAGGCTGGCATTCAAGGTCCTCCCCGGTGTACTGAGCGTCTGCCCTTCCCAGGCATGTGACTATTCTTCTGCTCTGTAATATTCTCTTCCAGTGACTTGACTTCGACTATGCAGTCATCTCTGCACAGATGAGTCATATTCCTAGTGCTGTACTTCAGCTACTTACTTCTCCAGACTCCACATTTCCCTTTATTTATATCAGTCCAACTCTTTAAGATTCTACCCACCATACCAACATCTCAAGTGATGGAGGAAAGGATCTGACAAAATCCAACACTTTTCATGATAAAAACACTCTGAAAACTATCAACACGAAGGAAGTTTTTTAACACAATAAAGAACATTTCTGAAAAACCCAAAGCTAACATCAGACTTGGGGAGAAATACTGAAAGCTCTCTCCCCTAAGACCATGAACAAGACAAGGGTGCCCACATTCACTAATGCTATGAAACACTGTGCCAGAAGTCCTAACCAGAGCAATCAGGCAAGGGAAAAAAAAGGGCATCTATCTCTATTTACAGATGAAATGATTCTATATACAGAAAATCCCAAAGCTAATAAAATGAATTCAGCCAAGTTGCAAGGTACAAGACCAACACACAAAACTCCGTCATGTTTCTATATACCAGTAATGCACCAGCCAAAAAGTAAATTAAAAAAACTATTCTATTTACAGTAGCATCCCAAAGGACAAAATACCTCTTTAACCAAAGAGGTAACACACTTGCACACTGAAAACCACAAAACAAACATTGCTAAAAGAAATTCAAGACCCAAAGAAATGAAAGACACCATTGTTCATCGACTGGAAGACTTCATACTGTTATGCTGTCAACACTACCCAATGTGATCTACAGATTCAAAGCAATCTCTACAAAATTTGTATCCTAAAATGAAGCCTCTCTCCCTCATCATGCTACTGTGACACAAACGTAAGGCCCGGCTGAATTCATTGGCTGCGAGCAGGGGTCCAGGTGCTGATTGGGAGGGTTAGGGAACACTACTCACTATTTAGAAGGGCCTAAAATGAACCACCCATGGCTCCACCAACATTGCTTTAGGCTGAAAAGGTATTATAATAGTTATCCTATGCTAATGCTTATGTGGATATGAGTAGAAATAAAATGAAAATTATATGTCGAACTTCATATGCCAATGCAGGTCAAAGACAAAAATACTACAAAACAGGGAATTTAAGGAGGAAATGGTGAACAGAGGAGGTTCTCAGAGGAAGATGGCTCAGACTAACACCTTCACTGAATTTTGAAGGGCATAAAATGATGCCCAGAATAACCAAATCCATGAATTGCAGGGTCCTGAACTAGCTGTTTCTTTTATTCAGAAAGGAAAATCTCAAATGAAAAATAAAAGGTTGCAAAACATTCTGAGAAAATGCCACAAGCTACCTTCTGCCATCCCCTAAAAACCCAGCCCCCTCCTTCCACGTTAGAAGAACTATTCCCAAAGCAATTTTCTTTGGAAGAACAAACCTGTACAATGCCGTATCTGAAGAATGTTCTCCACTTCCCTTTCTACCATAACCAGCTCACCAAAATGCATGCAGAAAGCTGACAGGTAAAGCAGCTCCTGAGGTTATTCAAGAAGCCAGTGCTTTCTAGACATATTGAGCAAAGTAGTCCTTTCAGAGGCCAGAAAGACACAGGACTACAAACACAAAGGGCTCCATTTGGAAACCCATGAATGCCCCTATTATCCTAAACACTAAGCATGGAGCCATGCATTTCATGCCCACTGCCACCTGTGATTATGTTTTTATAGTCATTACCACACACTTTGATGGTCACATTGTTCAAAGGCCTCAACAAGCGTGCTAATGTGACTTGAGCACTTCCTGTGTCTTCACTGCTACCACCCCAGTAAGCACACTTATTTACTTTATGCCAAGGGAGAAAAGAAATCCAACCTGGCTCCAAGCAATCACTTAAGAGTAAAACTGATCTGATCTCTTGGAAGTGACAGTAGGCCCCATGTTCAAGTAACTAAGAGAATGATGCATGAAGCAGAGTACCTGGGCCTCTAGCCTCATTTAGCCAGCTCCAGGTAAAATCAAGAAAGGGGCATGGCCAACCATCGCCCTCTATGGCCTGTGGGAGTCAGAGCTCACTGGGGAGTTAGGTGTAGGAAAAGGGAGTTGTATTAGGCAGTGCTGAGAGAACAATCCAGAGGAGCTTTTGTGGTGGTGCTGTGTGCACGAGTGTGCATGTTCATGTGTGTAAAGGGACACTCATGGCGTAAGGAAACACCAAACACTGGCGGGACAGAGATTAGGTGGCTCAGGCCGCAGAAGGGGAGCTGCTGAACCATCCTGGTGCCCTGGGAGAATCAGAGAGGGCCAATCAGGCCTTCAGGACACGGGCTGGAAGTGAGTAAGAAGACCAGCAAAGGCCCAGGGGAGAGCAGAGCTGCAATCAGATCCCTCTGGAGATGGGTGGAGAGGCAATCAGGAAGCCTTGGGAGAACAGATCAGCAGCCCCTCGGGAGCCTCCTCCTAGAAAGGCCTCTCTCAGGCCTAAAGGAGTTCATTCTGGGGCTGTGATTGCCTCTCCAGGCTCAGCCCGCTGTGCTGACCTTGAGGCTGGCCCCCACCCACAGGGCAGAAAGCAGAGAGAGAAGCTGAAGACGTGGTGACTAAGTGAATCAAACAAAACATGTGCAAAATGAGCAGTTAGAGTTCTTAGTCACAACGGAGATGCTTCAAAGCTGAGGCCCAGGGTGAGGGGGGATGCAGGCAGATGGCTGGGGCTGATGGGCTCAGCGGGGGGATGCCTTCCTCCTCCTGAAAGGATTCACTTCCTCAGCAGCTTGACAAGCCTTGCCATCTTTGTCCGTTCCCCTTCTCAAGTGGGTCTGATGGCTCTACGCACTCGTCTGCGTGCCATGTGCAGGGTCAAACAGCAACTCCCTTACAGAACTGGGACTAGGGTCCAGGACCCAGCTTCCTAAATCTGTTTAGAATCCAACTGAGGTGGGGGTATGGTGACAAAGTTCTACACTGTCTAAGCATTCCACCACTCTAACATATTTTCTCATTCCACCTTCTGAATATTTTCTCTGGAAGAAGACATGGTGGTTCAGCTTTGCTTTCTTCACTTGAATTGGGAAAACAGTCGACAGAGTGAAGCACACAGCTAAGACACATCGACAGGAGTGAAGAGGGGAAGGCACAAGACACGCCTACCACCCTTCTTAAGAATTCCCGTGGTTAAGGACAATGGGGTTCAAACTTTGATACTTTCGCCAAAGGGAAAAACAGTTTAAGTAAGTTCTTATATAGGACCCCCATATACAAAACAGATACAAGTGAAGCTCTGGGTGAGGAGTGGTGAGGGCGGGGAGCCATCACACACTCCTGTCCCGCCCTCCCTCTCCCTGCCCCTCAACCTGGCAGCCCCTGAGCCCTGGAATAGGGGACAAATCCTGCACTGGGAGAGGGGACAGTGGTCCTGGGCTCATCTCTCTCATGCGGTGTGAGTTTTCCTCTCTGGTCCTCCCTTTCCCCATGGGTAAAAAAACAAACAAACAAAAACAGGCTTAGTGGGTTTTAGGGTCTTTTCAACTCTAAAATTCTCAGCCTCTCCACAGGCAATAGAAGAAGAGAGAATGACTGCAGGTTTTTACTCAACACAACAGGAAGAAAACTATGGAACAACATACACATGGCAACTGGGCCACTTCAGGCCCTTCATGCTGCAAGGCACCATTTTCCAGCTTTTTCTCAACAAGACTGGGTCCACTTCTTAATGTCTCCAGTGACCATCAGCATTATGACCATCTGCGGTGGTCCTGCTGAGCAGGTCCAGTGCCAGAGGGAGACTTTCTTCTGTTTTTCACGAAACCAGTCAACTGATTCCACAAGCAGGATCAGGGAGGCCTGGAGGGGCCTATAGTTCATCTTTCTTTTTCCCAATAAACACAAAAATACTTTCAGTGACAGCTTCATCAGATGTTTGTTCTCATATATTAATCTGGTCAGCATATTTTTATAGTATTGATGGAAAACATTCATAAAACCCCACACCCTCATATGCCCAGAGTCAACATAACTGTTCTGGCCACACTGAATTCCATTCAGAAGCCGAGACTTGACATCATTTTTCAATATGTCCTGGCTAGGTTTCCAACTGCTCACGTCCACCCTCTTCACCGTTCAGACTAGTCATAATCTCGGCAGCCAAGGCCTCTCCTCTTGGTCACCTGCCAAATCTAGGTACCAGCAAATAGCATTTCTTTCATTCCGTGTGGGAGGAGAAGTTCTGCCTTGATTCCTGCATCCCTACCCTTACCCCCGGGCACACAGCATACCTGTGCAATTTCCCCACTTTGCAGCACATTCTCTCCCCTATGTTTTGACTTAGAAATGGCGGCAGAGTAATAGACTCTGTTTTCATTTTATTGAATCACCTATATTTAATTGGGAAAATGGGTTGTTGTAACTCTTGTCAACGGGACATGTTCAATTACAACGTGTAACCATTTTTCTTCGAAGGCACTACCATCTGGTCTAAGCAGTTAAATAAGCACAGCTACGTGATATTATAGCTAATGAAATCAAATGTGGCACAAATATATACATGGCACACAGAATTCACATTGATCTCTTTAACAGGATTTTCCTGTTGTTGATGAGTAAGATATGTGGGTTGTGAGATCGGGACTGTGGTCTGGCTGGCTGGCTGCACTGCTTTCCAAACAACAAAGGGATTATTCACTTCACATCCAGGTCAAACAAAAGAATTTCATCTTCAGAACCCCAACAGTTCTTTTTCCAACCTACTTGCGAACCCCTGCCTTTCAACACTCAGTCCCCCCTCTTGACGGCCTGCTTCCTCCTTCTGCCCTGGGATCACCCACAGCTCAGGCTGTATTACCGCGCCGGACTCCAGATCTCTCTTTATCCTCATCTCTGACCCCTGAAACCTCTCAATTCTGCTTTCTGGTGTGATGAGGCTTAAGTTAGACCACAAATGTGAAGACCTCGGCACAGGATAGACACCCCATGAATATTATTTCTCTCTGACGTCTATCTTTCCACTTATTTTGCCTGTCCAGGCCTCCAGGGCTGTGGGCTGGCCTCACCTGCAAACTTAGGTCCGCTCATTTCTGAGCAAGTGCTAACTGGAGAACTAATCTATCTCCACTCCACCCTCACATATGTGGAGACATCTGTTGTTTTTGTCACCTCATCCCTTTCCATTTTCTTGGTAAAATGGTACCCCAACGGTTCCTTTGGAAATATCCCTGCTCCAACTTTCCATTTCTGTGGGATTAACTCCAACTCCCATTCCAGAGTGGGTTCTAACTGGTTTAAGCCTGGAAGGAGAGAGGGTGATGTGAAAGGGACCCATGTGGGATCTGCGTTTGGAATCAAGTCAAAGGAAGGCAATACATGTAAAGTACTTAGACGGGAAGGATGAATACATCCAGCGTTTGGAGCCATCATCTGAGCTCTGGACAAAGTGGGACCACGGTTCAGCATTTCCTGCCCCTGCATTATCTCTCACGATGCTTACTGTTGTGAGGTACCCCTACAGCGGTGCTCCTGGTATCAGCACTGACCTGAGCTTGCTATACCTTTGGTCACCTCTGAGTGCGGCAGACTGTCTAAATGTACAGGCCAGGTTCATGTCCACAGTGTGTGTCTTGCTTGGGGATGGAACAGTCTATGTGCATGCACTCATGGGATAACCACTCTCCCCTGCTTAAGTATTGGTATCTTCGCGCAACCCACCTGCACTGTGATAAAACCTGCCCTTAACAGATGCACCTGGAAGCTTCAAGTTTGGAATTTTAGAGCTATTAATCGTAGGTAACATTTACTGTGCCCTCAGCATGGGGGCTCTAAGTGTTTTATATACACCCCCAAATTAGTCCTCTTAAAGATCCTATGAATTAGATTCTATTATACCTGTTTCAGGGATGAAAACATAGCACTGAGAGGGTAAGTAACTTAGCTAACATCTTCCAACAAATAAGTAGCAGCGGTGGGGATTCAAATCCAGCCAGCATGACTCCGGGGCTAAGCGTTGATCCACTATGCTACACCGCCACTCTCAAAAAAAAGTCTCTATTTCTTTCTTTTGGCTCTCTTAAAAAAACTTGTGATGCTTTTTGCTGGCTTCTCATTTGTTTTAAATATACACTCACCATTAGAGAAGTCCACAACATTGAAGCAACAACAAATCAGGTGCCTTCTAAGTAGGCATCCAGTTATCCAGTTAGTATCATTCTCTGGCAGCTCTCTGCCCAGGTGGAAAGGCTAACTTAACAGGGTGCTCCACCTCAAGAAAGGTGGGACTTTCGCAACTAGGAGCTACAGAATGCAGGGGATAAAATTCAACAGCTTTTCAGAAAGACAGCAAAGCATACCAGAAAGACCCTTTTGGATAGTGAAGATTAGCCTTGTTCTTCTACCTCATCCACTGAAATGCCATCCCCAGTACATTTGGAAAATGTAACAGTTGGCTAATTCAAAATACTTTCCCTTCTGTTCATTTTATCAAGAATTTGGTAAGTCTCTCCTACAGGAATATACACTATAATGCATGTAAAAGAAATTATTCTTACAAAGAATTTTCTTTCTTCCTTAAAAAAATTAAAGTTCCAAACTCAACTTTATACAAGTAAAGGGCAATTTTGCTGGTCTGATAAATCTTCTTGTAAATCCAAATGTTAAAACAAGAAAACCAAATTAGATCTAAAGATTAAATCAGTCTCCAAGTAACCCTGAATTTACTACAGTTGTTGAATGTCCCTGCTAATTTGGGGATTAAAATACTCAACACAAAATTCATTTTTTTCCTAATTGGATTGACCAAATAAGTTTTCCAGGGTTCATGGGAACATTTCATTTTCATAAAGAGGATCTGAAACAAATAACTTCATTATGGAGATGCTTCATAAACTACAGGGCAATGTTCTTGGGGAACAGACACATCATAATAAATTATCTTGAACATAACCTCTTTCTGTGACACAGCTGTACATTTCCTGGATATGTTTCAAGAAACAGTGTTTCACTTCAGACATGTCCCAACTGCCTGGATATTTATTTGGCCACATACATTTTTTTCTACTCTATAAATTTTTCAAACTTGGAAGTGCCTGATTCAGTCACTGTGGTTAGAAATTCTGTTTGTTTGGTGTCTGAGAGAACACCCAAAGGTGCTCCAAAGTACTAAATCAATTTAGTGGCTTGTAACCAGAATTAAACATAATGAAACAGACTAAAAAAAGATCAGAGTGCATATGCTTCCTAACTCTCTATTCACAAGTATATCAAACAACACATTTATAATGATGTTTACACGAAGCCAACAAGATACTGTCATATTTATGGAAAAAGAAATGATCGGAGGGGGGAAGAAAAGACCTAACACAAAGTTATTTTAATATGGAAATATGTATAATCTTGGTGTTGGGATGTTTGGAAGGCATTCTATATTAAAGGAGGCATTATTGCCTAGTTGCAGTCCCACAGTCCTGGATTTGTATCCTCGCTGCACCATCTTGGCCTTTGACTAACAGGGGGACCTCTTCATTCCTCAGCTTTATCACCTGTGAAGTGGGAATACTACTACCTACCTCACCAAGTTGTGAAGATAAGACATAATACACATAAAGCACTTAGACTGGTGCTTGGTATGTAATCATTCATAAGTAAATGCCATCATGCTGTTAAAATACACTAGCAAGCATCCAAATAGTACACTATATGTTAATTAATTGAATTTAAGTAAAAAAGAAAAAAGACAGCCATTGTAAGGTGTTTACTGCCTATCTTCACTCAGCTGGTGACATGCTGGTTTTTGGAGTCCCTGGGGAAGGATGGGATGGAGAGGCCAGACCCTGGCCGAACTGCACTGACTCTCCTTCCTTTGCCCATCCCAATGGAACCACTGACACACAGTCCCTGGCTGCTCTTGAAAGATTTCAAATGGCCCCTCCAGCTCTAACACTAGCATTCCCAGGGGACTCTGGGCCTCCCTGCTGCCAGCCTTGGTCCACGTTCACCATTTCTTCTTCCCCTTTACTTCCAAGGCCCAGCCCTTAGGCCCAGACTATCGCTTTGCAATTCCGGTAGCTGTTTCATGTTGGATTTATGTGCTAGACTACTTACCTACTCCTTAAGGACAGGGACTGTGTCTTAATTTTATTCTTTATCAGTCGGCAGCAGGAGTTCAACAAAAGTTTGCTAAATAAGTCAAATATGTAAGCTCTCTGGATCTCAGTTCAAACAAGCTATCTCCATAAATGCCATGATCCAAAATAAAAAACAGATTTAACATACGTTCGGAGGTCTGACTTTCGCATACATTCCACGATGGATAGTGAACTTTACTCTCAGAGAATATTTCTATCACGAATGTGAAGGTGGTCCGCACAGCTACAGCCAGGTTTTATGAACGATGCGCTTCCCTCTGTACACAAATGAAAGGGCCCAAAGATGGTAACGGAGCTGAATGAAGAATGCTCTCTTCTGACACCTGTGCCTTCCTGAAGATGATGTGCTAATGACCTCTGTGGCTTAATTTATCGTTTAGACTGAGGCTCACTGAAACGGAAGTACTAACAGGGCAAAGTTTCTAGCTGTTTGCATATAGATGTTGAGAAAAACAAAAAAGAAACTGACTGCATCCCAAACTATGTTAAGTCTCAATTTCACCAAAAGCAATATAGAGGTTGAATAATTAATAAATGATTAAAATGCTTAGGGATGTGGACTAAAAAGCATAGCTAGGCAGGTTTTTTTGTTTTTTGTTTTTTTTTTAAGAGAGGGAGAGAGAGTGTGTGTGTGGAGGGGAGAAGGGAGGGGGAGAGACAGAACCTTAAGCAGGCTCCACACCCAGTGCACAGCACAATGCAGGGCTTGATCTTACAACCCTGCGACCGTGACCTGAGCCAAAATCAAGAGTCGGATGCTTAACTGACTGAGCCATCCAGGAGCTCCACTAAGTAAGTCAATTTTTTAAAGATTTATTTATTTTATTTAGGGGGAGACAGAGCGTGCGAGTGTGACCCCATGAGAGGGGGAAGGGGCGGAGGGAGAGACAGAATCTCAAAAAGAGTCCACACTGAGCGCAGAGCCCAATTTGGGGCTTAATCTTATGACCCTGAGATCATGACCTGAGCCAAAATCAAGAGTCAGATGCTTCACCGACTGAGCCACCCAGGCAACCCCCTTCTCCCCACTAAGCAAGTCTTAATGAGCAAGTTTGGATAATTTGGTCTATGGATTGAGAGAGAGTTTTCTTTTACTCATTCATTTAGTCTTTTGCCTGGCTTCCCCAATAAAAAAAAAAAAAAATTCCTTGAGGACAATATTCAAAGGACCAGTTACCTGGGTCAGATAGAAGGATGAGATGAAGGTATTACAAGGTAATTTATTAAGATTGTTTGCATAGTGTTTTCTAGAGCTTCCTTCCGAAGCCATTCATTCAAAGGGCATTTGCTCGTAAGGTGCTAAGAGTTCTGGGCCCTGGGAAAACCAAGAACAATGAACAAAGGCAGAGAAAATATACCTTCTGAGCTTGGCAGAGACCCGATTTTGTTTTTACTAATCCCCACCCCCCCCCAAGAGTGAACACAGGAGGGACTTAGCAAACACAGGTTCTAATATCCACAGGTTTTCCTGACTTCCATTACTACTCCCCGTCTCACCACAATAAATTCTGCCTAATAATGCACTTGAAACTATTTATTTTAAAAAATGTCACCAGTTTAGCTGGGTTGAGAAACTCTAAGAACGAGGGTCAAGTGCTATTAAAATTTCTGTTCTGCACCCTCATCAGTCTCCTTTCATTAAAACAGAAGTGCAGACCTGAAATAGGATCATTATCTTTGGTGGATACACTTGGCAGCATCCCCCAACTCACAAATCCCTCAGCTTATTTAAATAACACAGAGCCTAAAGATTAAAGCTGCCTTGTGTTCAGGAGACATCAGGAAGGAGCTCACTTGGGCCTCAATATTCCTTTCAGTATAACTTGATGCATCATAATTTTTTTGCACTTTATTATATTCCACCAGGTTTTATTTATTTAAATCCCAGAATCTTTTGCTGACATGGCAAGGCAGAAGCAGAAATGTTTTTGTAAAACTTAAATGAACCTTTAAGTGGACACTTGTTCCATAAATCTTTAAAATGCTAGGTTATGCCTTCGAAACAACTTTTACAAGCCCCTTCCATCTTGCTTGAAAAGAGTACATAAAACACCCACTTTCTGTCCCAGCAGCACCTAAGTGGCATCAACGGATACAGTGAATTTTCACGAGGAATAAACACAAATTCAAATCAAACACCAGGCATCTAGATGCCGCGGATTTGCAGAGAGGATGAGGGCAGTTAAAATGTTTTAATGAGAAGGGGGGCTGTGTCCTATTTCTCTGAACACTTCCTGGTCCAACCACACTACCTGCTGACATTCATGGACCCCTCCCCTGTCTCCTCTGCAGCCAGCAGCCCTCCTACCACTGCCACCCCTCCACCCAGTTCCTACTGTCTGAACACCCAGAATGCTACACAGAACTCATGATCCAAGCGCTCTCACCATCAACGACAAGGGGATGGCAAGGAAACCCTTTCCCAATCTAAACCCAGTCAACCTGAAATGAGTTTCTCAATCTAAACTCAGTCAACTTAAGACACAGGCCCATAGTTTTAGGTTCTTAGGGTCATTGTCAATGGACCACCATATTTTAAAGCGCTTCTAAGCAACGTTTCATCCTGTGCCTAAATCTTCCTGTCCAGTCAGTGGTTAACTGTTCATTTTCCCTGTATGCTCTTCCCCTCACTCTGCTTGGACTCATGTCTTCGCTCCTCAAACTGGTCTCTGCGTGGTCCTCCTACCCGGCCTGCAGCGCCCACACATTTCTGTCCTATGTCCTACCTGTGAATTAATCCTTTTCTTTTTCCGTCCCCCTCAACCTTGTTAACCTTCTCCTACATAATACACTATGTGAATGCGTTCATCTGATGGTTCTCCAGCATAAAAATCTCTATGTGACATGAATAATAGATTTATAAATCACACAGGAGCCGGGGAGCCTCCACATAACCCTTGAAAGAGTTTAAAAATACTCAAGTGGGAAGAACAGTAATTCAGCCATCACATTCCCCACCCCCACTGCCGTCACTGGTGTGACTAAAGGAAGCAAGTCATGACCAATACATTTTAGAAGTCTCAGATCCTCCTTTATTATCAACGGATCATGGCTCAACCCTGACAATTCACAAGCTAAATTAACCTTTTGGAATCTATATTGGTTTGATTCAGTAAAATTTTGTTGAGCACCCCCTACATGTCTACACCGGCTCAGCAATGGGGACTTGCCAATAAACAATACAGATTTAGCCCTCTTCTGTAACCGCTAGACAGTAATGACTTTGAAGCAAGGGCCATGTCTCGGGTCTTAGGGACCTTTACATCAGGGAATGCACCAGCCTGAGAAAACCCTCACTAGGCCCTCACCGTTCCAGGCTTGTGCCCACTAATAATTTTCAGGAATATTTTCTGGAAATACTAGGAAGAACTTGGCTCACACTAGAACCTCCACCTGAATTCGAGTCCTGAATCTCTTATTAACTAAATGTGTGACCTTGGGCGAAGTACTTAACTTCCCTCTGTTTCAGTTTTTCAAACGTCTGTGGGAAAACCAGCAGTAATGGATCTTCTGAGGATTAAAAAGAGTTAATACATGAAGTTTTGAAAATAGTACCTAGCATATCATGGATGCTCAAAATATCAGCTATTATTTTCTAGGCAATGTTCTTATAATATTGTTAGAAAAAAATGTTTCTCCGCCATTTGAAGAAAAACCTTTCCCATGGCAAATGATGAATTCATTAAGACACAATCTGCATCTGAAGGTTACAACCTTGCCCTGCAGTGACAAGAAACATGAAAAATATACAAATGCTCTTTCACACATATACATAAAAAAATATCCATTTGTACAAAAAAAAAAAAACACAAAACAAACCCAAAACCTTTCAATAGGATTTTTTTTTAAAAGAAGATAAACAATGATGAAAGCCATACCCAGCAGCAACCATTTCCAGTGTGACCTGGTGAGTTTTCAGCTTCAAACCGGTCAGATCAAGTGCTCCCCAGCGGTGTTACCTGGGGATCTGTCACTCACACGTCAAACACCCTTCCACTGGCTTCTTTTCACATAGAACACACGGGCAGATGCATCACTGTCTTCTAGCCTGGAGTGCTGAGGGTCAGGGGTGGGGGAGAGGGTGTGAGACACGGCAGGAGGCAGGGGACTCAGGGACACCACCAAGTGTGCTTTCTTGTGTCCACAACAGACTTGAATTACAAAGTATCACAGTTTTTCCTGGGACCCAATTTCAGACTTGTACTAGGCTTGGCAAGGTTCTGGGTTCATCATCGGTCTTGCGCTGGGTTCCGATTCATCAAAGATAGTCTCCATGGGATCTAAACACCCATATCAAGAAGGGAGACCTGGTTCCTTCAGCACTGGCCAGAAGGTGAAGTGTACAGAGGGTGGCCTCACACTGGCTAGGTGGGGGCAGATGGCAGCCTGTTGATGCCCAGTTGAGACCCCCTGCTTAACTGTCCAATCCATCCTCTTCATTTAATAAGCTTCAAGTGAAAAATGGGGACCAAGTCACAGACTTTATTCTTTTGTTTAATCAACCCCTATCACCAAAGCAGTTCTTATGACATTATGTCTTACTATACTACCAATTTTGCTTTATTTAGCATTCAATGAGTTCTAACTCCATGAACAGCATCAGTCATTCTTCCTGCTCTACCCCTGAACTACAGATTGGCTATGGAACCTTCAGTCAAAAGTTCATAGGAAGAGGAAAGTGCAACAGAGGGCCATCTGCGCAGGTAATGATGTGACTGGATGTGTACAGCTTTAGGAAGAATGTTTGTAATGAAATAAAGAGCGGGGAGGGGGCAGGGAAGAGGAGGTGGGGAACACATGCTTTGGAGACCAGAACAATAATCTAAGCTGGAGGTAATAGGAACCTTAACCATAATGGTGGCATTAAGAACAAAAAGTCCAGACACAGGAATCCACGGGGCTGGAATGGACGTGGCTTGTTGGCTGGCCGGAGAGGAGAGTAAGAGAGAGGCGGTGAAACAGGTAGCATGCTTCAAACCCGGCACACTACCAGGCTGAGTCGGGGTAGGAAAAACCTGCTCTGGGAGAAAGGAATGCTTTCTATTGGAGAAAGGCATCCAGCAGGTGGCTGACCATGTGGCTTTGAGGCTCCAGAGGGAGGCCAGGGGCAGAAAGGATAAAGATGGAAAGGGAGGGCATGGACAGTCAGAGAAAAGAAAGCCAAGTGAGAAGCGGTTAGCTTGGAACTAAGCTGAGCACTTGTCATGTGTTTGCTAATTTTATCCTCCCAGCCCTCTGAAGTCAGTATGAGAAAACATACTCAGAAAAATTCAGTAACTTACTCAAGTTTCTGCAGCTAAATAAGAGCCATGCCAGGATCTGAATTCGGGTCTAGCGGACTCTCAGACCCATGCCAGGAAGGAACATTCTCTACCAACACAGGGATGCTTGGACATCTGAAGAGGAAGAGGGCAGAACCTGATGAAGATGGGGAAAGGGACCAGAAGAGGGCCGCAGAGTCAGAAAGGCCTTGGGTGACAGAGATCGAGGAGGAGGAACAGATCATTAGCCAGGCACAGTGCTGCCCCAGTCTCTGTGGTCAGAAAGTCACTCGTGCATGTTAAAGAAATGATTTTCTTAGCGCAACAGGATGTAGTTACTTGTTCAGGGATGACCGCAAGTATAAAATCCCTTGACTCTGAAGGAAAGGAAAGACCCGAGATGGAAGCAGAGTTTTTGCTTTTGTTTTTACAGATTGGAGAAAACTTGCTCAAGTTCATAAGCTGAGAGGGAAGGAAGTGGTGAAGGAGAGAGGAGGTATATGACAAAGGGAAAGTAACAACTGACAAGACAAAGCCGTGGAGGAGACAGTAGGTTTGGCTGAAGAACATGGTTTTGACCTTGGGAATGAAAAAAAGATACATTTTGCTCTGACAGCAGAGGGAGTAATGCAAACATGAATAATGATTCTGACAAAAAAATGTTAAATGCAGGAGACAGAAGTCAAGGGCGATCTAACTGGACATCCTTGATGTTCCTGGCAGGACTACCCATGGAAAATGAGGTGGACAGAAAGTCTGGACCAGAGGGTTTCATATGAGAGGGAAAAGTCTGGAGCAACCACTGCAGACACGGAGAACGAGTGACTGCACAGCACCGGAGCCTAGCCAGAGCTGGACATTTGCATCCGATGCAACTGGCAGAAAGTTGATTTTCTCCAGCAATTCAACCTATGCCCGCATCAATCTGGGCTGACAAGAAACTACGAGCAAGAGCATGTCCATGTGCACACACACCATGGATGAAGACAGCCATCTGCGAAACAAGGCTGAATTTTAATTCCACCAGCTTTGTGTCCAGGTGGATACAGTTACTCTCCAGAGAGAGTAGAAGGACCAAATGCCAGTGTGCAAATGGAGGCTGTCCAGTGTTCCTTATTTGTAGCTTTTATTAGTATATGACAATCTACCAGTAGGTGAATGAATGCACATCTCCTCAAAGTGCAGGAATGAGAGGTTGTGGAAGGGGAGGAAGACAGCAGGGAAGGAGGAAAGGGAATCTTGGTCCTGTCCTTGGGAGCTGAGGAGCTACACCCTAACGGGAGTGCTCTGCATTTATCATTTTATCAAGAGAAAGGACAAGGAAATGTCCTCCTGCTTACACAGAAAGCAAGGTCTATCAGTACTAACCTGAGGGTTGTCAGTATCTTTCTGAACCATCGCTCCCATGAAGGAATAGGTGCCGGCTTCAAGTGCTAAAATGCAGCTAATGAATTCTGTGGGAGCTCTGCAAAGAGCCTTAGCCCACCGCTGGGTGGCTGAGCTCCATGTTCACAGTCCTGCCATTCCCACGTCTCCACGGGAGGATAAGCAGGGCCAATGAATTCTGTGCCATGCCCTGGTTCACGGGGCTGGTAGAAATTCTTTGCAATTTAAGGCCACTGCTGTGACATTACCTAGAAGGCTCCTTTTCCATCAATCTGTTACATCCAACAGGAGGAACCAGCAGGCCACATGGCTGATTGATGCCGCAAGTACTAACCAGGTGTCTCAGCAATGAGAGCATCAGCGACAGCCCAACTACTGTGAGTTCATCCATTTGCTTATTATCAGGAATTTTCTGGGTATTTGGAAAGGCGATAGTGCCAATTTCAGCATCCTCTCCAGGTGAAATAATCACTGAAACATTTAAGCTTGACAACTGAATGACCAATGCCACTTACTGTATTCATGGTGGTGGCGGCCGTGGGGGGCATGTTTACTGAAACTATGGGGTTTGGGTGCAGGATCCTAAAGAACCTTTTTGCTTTTCTTAGCACAAGCAGCCTGAAGGTGACTCCAAGTACATCAAATCCTTTAATCAATGTCTTGAACCCAATCATAGTGATGCTTAATAAAATGTTTTGGTGGTTTCAGAGCACTTGTAAGAACACTATTTCTTCTTCTTCTTCTTTTTTTAAAAAAGTTTTATGGATTTCTTTTTTCATCTATTTATTTTTTATTTTATATGTTAGTCACCATACAGTACACCACTCTTTGCATGTAACACCCAGTGCTCCATGCAGTAGGTGCCCTCCTTAATACCCATCACCGGGCTAACCCATCCCCCCACCTCCACCCCTGTGAAACCCTCAGTTTGTTTCTCGGAGTCCATAGTCTCTCATGATTCGTCTCCCCCTCTGATTCCCCCCCTTCATTTTTCCCTTCCTTCTCCTAGTGTCCTCATGCTATTCCTTATGTTCTACAAATAAGTGAAGCCATATGATAATTGACTTTCCCTGCTTGACTTATTTCACTTATTTCTTCTAATCCTTATGCAATCAGTGACATGTGCGGGGAGGGTGGGGCAAGTCTTATCCCCCTCATTTTAGTGATGAGTTAATAGTCAATCCCTCCTGTACTACCACCAAGCTAAAGTGGAGTCCTCTCAGAACTGGTCAGGGGTGGACGTGGGGGGTAGGGGATCCTTACATTTTAAGACCATTGACTCTAATTTCTTGTGAGTGTCTGTAAGGAGACTTTTTATGTTGAGCCTAAATGTGTTGCCCTGCAATTAATTCTCAAGTGGTCTCATTTTTTTCCCTTTGAAATGACAAAGCAGAGATGTAATTCTCTTACACAGGAAAGCTCCTTAGGCATTCTTTTAGCACCCAATCAATCATACACAATGGCAGCAATCTGATGCTCTTTGCAAATTTCTTGATACATGAGAATGTACGTCAAAATCTATTTTATTCTAGCCCTGCACTGTCCACCCCATTAGCCACACGTGGCCACTAGAATTTAATCAATTGAAATTAAGTAAGATTAAAAATTCAGGAATTAGTCACACTGGCCACATGCTGCAAGATGTGACTTGTGGCTGTCTTATTAGATGGTGCGGAACATTTCCATCGTTTCAGAAGGCTGTGCTGGACGGCACCATTCTAGATCCTCAAACTGCTTTTTTCTGAATTTCTGACCTATACATCGGTCTCACTGTAGGGCCATCCTTTGCTGTCACCTAATTTCAGTACCACCTTTTCAAAGACAGTATCCATTTTATTGGATTTTTTTTTTTTAACTGTGAGGAGTACGGGTGGGGGTGGGGGAAGAACTGACTCCACCCCACATTTTGTCAGCTTAGAAATACTTAATTGGTTTGTGGGTTGGCGGACAACGTTTCATATTCTCACCTCTTCAAATCTAAACTCAGCTGGAGGCCAAATCATTGTCTATATTAAGTACACAAAAATTCTATTATTAAAATGGAAGTAATAGTTTTTCACTTTGGCAACATGCAGAAGGTAGACTTCATTTCTTGACTTTTTGGGGAGCCTCGGCACAGGGAAGGAAGGAAAAACAGCACTCATTACTGACACTGGGAAATTCTTCAACACTCTCACAGACCCTGACTAAGCTTCCTTCAGCATCTTACCCCATGGCTTCCTAAACTTACACAACTTGAAAACATGGGCACCATCACAGATGACAGAGTTGTAGAAATTATAAAATAGTAAGGCACAGAAGGGCCGTTGAGACGATCTAGTCCAAAATCCCCACTGCGTGAGTCAACAGAGGCTCAGAAGATGTCAGCCAGTGTGGTCTAGAACCCGGTCTCCAGCCCCCCCATTCGGGGCCCTGCTGGCCACTGCAGTGCTCACAAAGGCCCACCGAGACACCCATGTCACTGTCAACATTTTGTTTATGTCCCACCTTCCTCTGCGACCACACCTTCCTTTAATGACACCCAATCCTCCCAATTGAGCTCAGCTGTAAGGGACACTTCTAAAGCAGTGAGATATCCCCAAGGTAAGATCACCGAGAATCACACACAGACAAAAGTTAAGATCTGATGGACTATGTGAACTTCCTTATTCTGATTCTCCTAAGAGTTTCCCGTGATCAGCCCTCGAATAGCTTCAGGGTCCATTTTCAAAGCATTTGTTTCACACTGGGGTCAGCCACAGCAGTACCAAGAAAGGGGGACACTTTAAAAATATTCCCTGGCTGTTGAATCACTATACTGTATACCTGAAACTGATAGAACATCTGTTAACTATAATGGAATTAAAATTTACAAAATTAAATTAAATAAAAAAAAATGTCCTCTGGTAATACAGAGTAGGAGACCCCTGAGAATGTAGAAAGGAGGTACAGGATTGAGAATAAAGTTAATGATGAGGAAGCTATGTTAATGAGGACAGCCAACATCTGAACACTTACTATGACCCAGAAAGTGGTCTTAGGGTCTTCCGTGCATTATCTAAATACATCATCAAACCTGTGACTCAGATAACCTATGCTTTTCCTATGATATAGATGAGGCCAAGAGGATCAACGGGCTTTGTGTCCCATCCTCAGCCACTAAACCATCAACCTAATTTTTAGAAAAGCTGGTGGACAGAAGCGTTAACTTACAGAAACCGAATATGCAGCTCACAACAGGCCTTTGGAGAGGGAGAACTGTGGGAACAGCTTTTTGAATCTAAATATTTTTAACTGGTAAGAGAAAATCTAGGCTTAGTGATCTTGAGTTTTAGACAAAATCAAGAAAGCCAAACTAAGAAAAGCTTGTCATCTTATTTTAAAATGTGCTTTACTTGTATAATATTTAAAAACTTTTATACAATAGAATCATCTTGGCATGACAACTATTCTAAAGGAAAAACAAAATTTTCTTTTGTAGGTTGTATTAGGAGCCAACACATCAAAAGAAAGCTGAGTTTGGTGTTTTATTTCCCTCTGATGTTCCTGTAATTTGTCCTATGAAAAGACTGAGGACTAGGGGAGAATGCAGACGGGAGCACAGGTCTTGTGGTCCATCCAGACCACCGTGTAGTCTTCTCCCTGGGCTGGGCCTACTTACTGAAGGTGTGTAGAGCTCATTCCTCTGTCCTCCATCTCCTTTGATACTCCCCCCACCTCACCCTTAAAGTAAGTTTCCAATCCCTGTTACACTTTGCCTCTCAGCCCACAAGCAAAGGCTTTACAGCATCCCAATGCAAAGATCTGGCCCTATAAATAAAGATGCAATTTATTTTCATCTACTTTTTCCCCATTTCAGTTGGCTATTTAAGCAGTTAGTAAACCGCCACAGGCACATAACATTAACCTTCCACTTACTATAACAGAAAGACAGCCATTATTCTGGTTGGTCAAAATTTAAGTGACAATTTTGATTCTCTCTTGGAGTTGTTAGATTCTTAAATAAAAATATGTGAACTTAATTTGCCTTAGAGCTTTAATTTCTCTATCACTTAACCTCTCCCCTCTCAGATCTGTGGGCAAAGACTAATGGAGGCAACGGGCTGCAGAAATGAGGCACGTTTCTGAATCATTAAAGAACCGATACGCTGTTGATGAAATGGGACCAAGTTGAAAGGACAATGGTTTCTTTTCCTATCGATGCACCTGCTTTAATAAGTTGTACTATAATTATAACCCTTCACACACTCCTTTTTTAAAGACTATGTAGAAACAGTAGTAATATTTTAAACTTAAATCATGGGTTCCAACCATCACACAATAGAGTAACAACTTCCTCCTGTGTTCTTTACAGTATCTGCAATCCCTCTAAATGATGAGCTTTCAGTAGTACACTGAGTATTTGAACAATAATCAGGAATCTGGTGCAGGTTGGTGCAAAAAAGGATGATATTACAGACATGAGGAATAGCACATGCAAATAAAAAGGCAGGTTTCTATTTGAGTAACTTTTATAAAAGGATCTGGGCCAAAATGTAAGATACAATCTTGTCTCTAATGCCTACTCTTTTTATTTTTATACGCTTTCACGACTTAACTGTATTAAGCCTTGCATTCTTAGGCTCTCTCTCACCTCCATACGATCAAAACTTGGTCCTAGAAAATGTCACCGACATATTTAGACTCTGGTCTAAAAGTCTGAGAAAGGGCTTTTCTGAGGTTATAGGTACATTAATACAGTATAAAACTATAAGACAAGAAATAAATCACTTTTATAACTACAGACAGGAACCTACCCCACAAGTTCTTAACTGATGGTTCTCAACCACTTTGTACTCACAGGGCTCCAAAAGTTCTAAAGAAGTCCCAGTACTTACGATGTAATTACTATTACAGAACTGCCATGTGTCCTCACAGTGTTTATGGAAAGCAGTGGTAATTAACATACCGCTCATCAGGTGTGTCTTTCCAAACATATGCCTTTGTGAACAGGAGTTGCTCAGGCAGTCCTCCTCCAGACCTAAGAGGCAGTGTCCTTATCTAGTAAACAAAGACCTGGCACTACAGTGGGTCTCTCACCTCCTATGTCAGCCTACTGAACTATCAGTGTGTGTACCATCCACTAAAATAATATTTTTAAATATATAGATGGGTATTTCAGGGTATGTTTGAGAAGGGATAAAGTTATACTTGTGCCTTTGTAAACCAGTTGAGAACTACTGTTCAAAAGAATAGGTAATATTTACAGAGAGCTTAGTAAGTGTTAAACGGTGTACTAAACAGTTGGTGCATTTTAACTTAAGGCTGCAAAAGTGACAATATTTGGTAAAATGTATTTGTAATCACAGTTCAATACTTAAAATCAATCCATGGGATAATTCTAAGAACTTCAGTCATGCTTTTAAATAACTAGCTTTATTACCTAAAAATAAGCCTTTCCCAGCTAATCTCCATCTGAGAAACAGAAAACATAGCAGTAGAAGTGATCCCTTTGCTCTTAATATACTCTAAACTTTACCATTGGTATCCTTGAGGCTGAGTATTTCCTCTCTATATTCCTAATGCACCCCCAGAAATTCTGATGGCAGAGAACAAAGATGGTTAGAATGGGGGGTATGTCCTAGGAAACACTTTTTGAAACTCTTGGGGCTCATAGGGTTCACGAAAAAATTCCCTCATCTCTTCCCTTCTTTCAGAATGGAGAAGGCCTGGTTGTTACCCCGTATCTGATGTTTAGTCTAGCACAATCCTCATTTGAAAGTCTAAGTCAACCAGAGCCTGGCAAGATCTTCATGAGAGATACTTGAGCTAAACTTTAATCACTGTCAATAAGTATTTATTGAGCTATATACAAATAAATAACTGTTTGGTCCTTTTAAAAGGGAACAATTTTTTAAATAGCTACCATTCACTAGGGACAAAGATCAACATACATACTGGAACATAGTTCTTCATAGTTTAAAAGCAGGGTATTGGGAAAAACAAACATCTCACCTGCTAGGTCAATCAATCACTCCCTCCTTGGTAGATATAAGATCCTAGACATAAGATTTTCAGCCCGTGGGTTATGGACACGAAAACACAAAGCATTTATATTGCTCAACTAGGGGCTTTCTATTTAATATCTCATTTAAAACTCTAAAAAATTCCATGCCAAAGTAAAAAGAATTATTTTTAGCAATACCCAGACGGAGAAGGCTAAACTATTTATTCAACAGGTTATTTTCTTTACTTATCCAGGGGACTTTCTGTTATTTACTCAATGACTCTTTGAGGTTATGCTCGAAGGTAAACATTTTTTTTAAGTTGGTAACTCTTTCCCTAAAAATATGTCTAGGTGAAGGTTACATCCTGTATTTTATGCACTTCACTAATGCTACTCTTTAAGAACTTGTGCCGATTCAAAATTGCCTTGAGAAATCTATTGTTTTTTAATTTTTAAAGCTGAAGTATAGTTGACATATATTGCATTATTTTCAGGTATATGCTTAGATATTTGACAATTACATACATTATGAAATGCTCACAATAAATATCATTACCATCCGTCACCATACAAAATTATTACAATATTATTGAGTGTATTCCTTATGCTGTACTTTACATCCCCAGGGCTTATTTATTTTGTAACTACAAATCTGTGCCTGCTAATCCCCTTTGCCTGCTTCACCCATTCCCCCGCTCATCCCCTCTGCCAGCCCCAGTTTGTTCTCTGTATTTCTTCTGAGTCAGTTTCTGTTCTGTTGGCTAAGGAGTGCAGGTGAAGAGACCTAAAGCTATTCTGCTGGGTCATTCTTAACTCTGTAGTCTTGGCTGAGTCACTTAGCTTCTCTGCGCCTCAGTTTCCCCACCAGTGAACCATGGATGATAGTGCCCTCTACCTTGCGAAGTTGTGGTGAGGTTTAAAGATACAGTATGTAAAGGCCAGGGCAAATATCTGGCACCTAAGGAAGACTCTAGTGGATACATAAGCTAGAACTTTTAATAACTGCCCTGAACAGGCACTGCTCCCAGCTCTTCATGAGGGCAACAGCCTTATTTGAGGTCTTTCATTTTTATAACAAAGTGTCAGATTTGCTAACCCCACTCCTAAAGTCAAAAGCTAATGGAGAGCTTTCTGATGACCATCAGGCATCCCTGCACTTCAGGTGCTCAGCAGTGATGCTCAGCAAGGTTTTCTAACTGATTCATGGACCAGAACACCTGGAAATCATGGGCTTGTCCGGCCTAATGGTTATGGAAGACCATTAAATCCTGATATGTTTACTTCTGTTATATGAAATAGCACAGTTTTACTCATAAAATACCTTATTATGTTACATATTTAAAAACAAATAAAAGATGGTGTCCTCCTCAGAATGAGCTGCTGAGCTAAAGCTTATCCACAGTTGATAGTTTTTCTACTCCTATTTGTTACTTAATTACACAATATGGTAAAGCTCACGAAATACATGCACTAGAAAAACATATATCTAAGATCATTTTACCCACTTACTTGATTCTATTTCCCAATTTTTCGGTTGGAAAAAGAGCATCATTTGAATATAGACAGTGAAATGGCTTAGTGTAGCTCACAGGAAACCAGTCTGTCTTTTTAAATTTATTTGAGAATGAAAGAGGTGTCACAAGTGGGGAGCGGGGGGGAGGGCAGAGGGAGAAGCAGACTCCTCACCGAGCAGGGAGCCCGACGCGGGACTTGATCCCAGGACCCCCGAGATCATGACCCGAGCCAAAGGCAGATGCTCAACCAAATGAGCCACCCAGGCACCCAGGAAAGCTGTTTTGATGGAGCTAAGCTGGATGAACCACTGGTCTCAGGATCATGTAAATGTCTCCAAGCTCTGACTCATAGATAACCAAACCTCCACAGACTTACAGACTTACAGTTCCTGTCAGAAATGCCCAAAAAGAGCCACAATTTAACCTTATGCCTTGAGTTTATACTGACCAACACAATGATTAGCACGAATCATCTCTCTCTGTTGTATGAACCGTACTCAAAGCTCTTCCACTGTCTGTTGTTCATCTCATTAGATAATAAAATAACAAAAGCAGAGAGGAAAAAATAGAGACTAATTTCCATTTTTTGTACAGGCTGCAGGAAACTCAGCCCAACTTTTCTGCCCCCTTGTTTTTTGGGGGGCCTAGGTTGTCGGGTATAATTGTCTTCTTCCCTTCCCTAAACTCTTTATTTCATGCTTAGTGCTCTTTTGTTTTACTGGTTTCATACCTTATATGGAATCTTTTATGAGAAATGCCCTAAAATCTGAGAATTTATACAAAATTGAAGGGCACAGATTTCCTAAGGCCTTTGTGTCCACAGACTTCAATAGCAGCTTGAAAAGGTAGACAATTAAAAACTTGCTCTATCTTAATGTATGCTGTTTAAAGCCCATGTTTCCTGCAGATGGTCATCTCCAAGGAGGCCAGCGTAGGTGTGTTTTGATTTTTAACCTGCACTGCCTAGCTAACTCCCTGCATTATTCAAAGTTTTAACAAGTGTTTTAATTAATGAATGAATGCTTATGTGTCACTTGTCATGAATGTAAGTAATCAAAGTATATTGTTTTACTCAAGAAAATTCCAAGTAGAATTTCTTACTGAACTTGAGCCTTTCTACTAAAAGGGAAATTGGAGAGAATCCAAATTCAGTATTTTTATGAACTCAAAGATGTGACCTACATTACTATAAATCATACATAAGGAAGGATTTTTATATGGTGAAATGTCTTTTTCAAAAGAGGGAAATCACAGAGGTGTGACTTCGGTGGGCATCTTCATTTATCACTGGTGGCAACATGAACTGGGACACTCTGAAGTGAAATGTGACAATCCATAGCACATTTTATTTTTTTTTTATTTATTTTTATTTATTTATTTGAGAGACAGAGAGAGAGAGAGAAACAGCATGAGAGGGGAGAAGGTCAGAGGGAGAAGCAGGCTCCCCGCTGAGCCGGGAGCCCGATGCGGGACTCGATCCCGGGACTCCGGGATCATGACCTGAGCCGAAGGCAGTCGCTTAACCAACTGAGCCACCCAGGGGCCCCTCCATAGCACATTTTAAAAAGACCTTCATTTCCTTTTACTGAATAATCACACAAGGATATATGTATTCCAAAGAAATAATCATTGAAATACATCATTCATAACGATGAAATGAAAACAAAATCCAAATATCCAAAATATCATTAGGCCAATAATGGTATTATCAATATAACAGGATACTGTGTAGTCATTAAAAACTAGCCTATGGAAGACCACTTAAGAACCTTGAAGAAACATTACGTGAGATACAGAAAGAAGATCGGAATGCTTATACTAAAATATATTAAGATGGGTGACCTCTCAACTTCATTATAAACACAATTTTTATTTTTTTCCTTTCAAATTTTCTACATTTTCTGAAATCTCTAGAATGCAACTTTGTCGCTGCCATAATCAACAAACCAAAAAATTCTATTAAAAGAGTGCCTTTGGGTATTACCTTTTGAAAAGGGAATCAGCCTTGCTCTCACAATAGAAGCTTATGTTTCTCTGCAAGATGTCTGTAGGAGATGTTCAAAAGGCATTCAACCCCGAACTGAGCATCATCTTCAGACTTCCCCCACTCAGTCACCGTGCCCCACCCCAAATAAAAAGTTCCCGGGCAATCCCTACAGTCTGCTAACGCTTCCAGCATGTCCAGTGAAGAAATCAGCAGTCTTCACCCAGGGTAACTAGACTCTGCTGTGGGGCCCCTTGAATCACATTCAGAGACATAGCTATTGAGTAAAATGCTGAGGAATCAAAGACGCGTGAATCGGAGGCAGGAATCAAGTAAATGCAATCACCCACAGCTCCCTGGCCTCAGTGTCCTGACCTGTAAATGGGGTCTTTAGA
The DNA here is from genome assembly GCF_003265705.2 of Callorhinus ursinus. Taxonomy (NCBI): domain Eukaryota; kingdom Metazoa; phylum Chordata; class Mammalia; order Carnivora; family Otariidae; genus Callorhinus; species Callorhinus ursinus. The sequence continues at coordinate 6,352,418 of NW_027397117.1, read as the reverse complement.
CTACACGCATGCTGGGTGTCCACTGTGCCGTGAAGTTCCAGGGTTTTATGATAACAGTCGAAGGAATGAGACAAGTAGGGTTAATGCCGAGCGAGCAGAGGGCCCCTGCTTCTGCTCATGGTATGACTTGCAGGGATTACCTTGCTCTAGGCAGGAAAGTGGCAGCAGATGTCTGCAGTGCTGGTGATGGGCATAAACTGCAGGGAGGAATCAAAATGCCATGCCCTGAGATCTAAGGAGGGGGCGTGCTGAGGCAGGCGCCAGCGGGCTGAGCAGTCAAAGGAGGAAAACAGGGCCCAGTCAAAGAATGTGGTTAGCGCAGAAAGAAGCTGTTGGTACCTCCTCTTCCTGTGTCATACCACAGTCCCCAGAGAAAAAGGAAATGGCAGCATTAAAGTCTAAAAGAAGAGATAAGGAGGAAAAAAAAATAGATGTTTTTCTAGTTCTTGCTCTGGGATGGGTGAAGAGAGCAGAAGCATGCAGGACACCAGTAAAACCCTTCTGGAAATAAGGGAACATGTGCAATGCAGATTGAGAGGCCTGTTTCTTATACAGGAAATGGGGCCATAAGGTGACCCTCATAAATCTCTAAATTATGTTGCATTCTCTGGGGTGTCTTCTACCTACAACTGCTGTAGTGTCCAAGGTGATTCGAACAGATAGAGTCTCTTGTCTTTTCTGAGTTACTATGATGGCAAACCAAACAAGAACAGGGTGTGTGGGGGGGGGGAAAGCACCAGAACCCAAACAGTGATTATGTGATGGTCTGGGAAATGCGGCGGGATGGTGCGTGTGTGCATGTGTGTGTGTGTGTGTGTGCGACTGCGCGTGTTTGTATGTGCCTGCATGTGCAAGTGCATCCTCTCCCAGTTGCTAGATCAACTTCAGCTCCCTTCTCTTACCCAACGGAGCTCACTTGGGGATGACCGTCTGCCTTCCAAGAACTGCTTCTGTCCTTCAACAGGTAATTAATGCAAGCCCATTACAGATCCCTGGGGACCCTGGTAAGGGAAGGAGGGCAGAGGGCTGAAAAAGGCATCAACTGAAAGGTCAGAAACCTCATGAGGACAGGAAAGACACTGAGCCTGGTAAAATAAGTAGGAAGCAGTCGCTATTTGTCACTCCCTGCTAATTCTAAGAGGAGGGGAAAGGGTGACGTGCGGGTGGCTATTACCCTGCCTGCTCGGGAACACAGGACACAGGGCAGGGTGAGCATAGGAGGAAGTCCTGCAGGCCCCTTTCCCACTTGGAGTGGTACCTAGGTTTCCCGGGCCCCAGTGTGACCCTGGAAAGAAGCATTTTGTCTCCAAAGATTCTACCCCTAAATGAGCACAGCCTCGCTGATAAACTCTGCACAGCCATGGGAGAGCTCCAAGGAAACTGCTCATTAAGGCACAGATTGAATGCTGACTGGTAAAGAGGAAGGGCATACGAGGACATGAGGGAAATGATAGTCAAAGGAAACACCTTCAGAAAAGAGTCACCAGGCATGTATGTGCAGAAACACACACATTCTTCACTCGCATGTCCACTCACTCTCTCCAGGCGCCTCAGAAGAGCTCAGAGGAGCAGGGAGAGAAAGTTAGGCAGCAGGCAGAAAAAAAAAATGAGCCCAGACAGAATTCCCAATAGCACCTGACTGGTACAACTCCAGCGTTCTTACCCCAAGCCCCCAGGTCGGCCATCCTTAGAGTAACGACCACACTAATGCAACCTCATGGCTTGATTACTGAACTCACCCTACAGAGTGGCGGATGGATGGCCAGGAGAACACGGGCAAGAGGAGAGGAAGAAAGCAAGAGGAGTTTTAGGGGACAGAAGGAATAAAAAAGGATGCAATGAATTAACTGAAGGAGAAAGTAGCAGGAACATACATTTGAAGATATTTTTCAATGACTAAAACACTAATGCAAGTTACAAGCAAGTTAAAAGAGTATCAAGGCAATTTAGTATAACTGTGACTTATTGTGAGTTCTATAAACCTAATCAATGCCTTTGGTTTTCAGGACACTGCACAAACGCTGGAGCACTATGAATTAATATTACAAGTGTCTGTCAAACTTTCTTTTTGGGATTTGGAATGGTTTCTCTTTTAAAATGTATGTTGGTATCCAAATATCATCATTCATTATGAAAATCTACAAAATGTAAGCCATCATACTACGTAGCTTGACTGCATTAAAAGTTACTAAGATTACAGGAAGCAAGATGGTGGACGAGTAGGAGACCTGGATTTCGTCTGGTCTCAGGAATTCAGCTGAATAGGGATCAAACCATTCTGAACCCCTACGAACTCAACAGGAGATCGAAGAAAAGCACAGCAACAAGACTCTGAACAAAAAAGCGACCACTTTCTGGAAGGTAGGACTTGCAGAGAAGTGAATCCGAGGCGATATTTGGGAAGACAGACGGCGGGGGAGGGGCCTCCGTGGGCCGCTTCTGGCAAGTGATAGAGCCGCGGAGCACAAAATCGGAACTTTTAGAAGTCAGCTCCGCTAAGGGACAACGCTCCAGTGGCTAAGTGGGGGGTGTGGAACCCTCCTGGGACAGTGTGGACTCAGGACCCTCAGGGTCACAGAAAGACCGGGGGTGCCTGAGTGCGCCAGAGCTCCCGGGTATCAGAGCCTGGAAGCTGGCTGCAGAGACAGAGCCGAGGCGCGGGCTCTCAGCTCGGGGTTGCCATGAACTGTGATCCGTGGCACAGTCAGGCCACTACTCCTCCAACAGGGACCCAACAAGCGGCAGATCAGGGGAGACTCCCCTTCCTCCCCAGGGAGGAGCGGTGCGGGAGCGCACAGCAGGGATCTGCCGGGTTTGGAGACTCCACACGGGGTCGTGCACCAGAGACAGAAACACTCGGAGACAGGCCGGATGAGCAGAGTGTGACCGGAGACCGGGGAGACGGGAGTGACTGACTGCTTTTCTCTGGGGGCGCACTGAGGAGCGGGGCCCCGAGTTCTCAGCTCCTCCGGGGCAGAGACTGGGAGGCTGCCCTTTTCACTCTCGTCCTCCAAACCTGTACGGAAAGCTTGCAGGGAACAAAAGCTCCTGAGAGCAAACCGGAGCAGATTACTTAGCCCGGGCCGACAAGGGCGGGGCAATTCCGCCTCCGGCAAAGACAATTGGGAACCTCGGCAACAGGCCCCTCCCCCAAAAGATCAGCAAGAACAGCCAGCCAAGACCAAGTTTACCAACCAACAAGTTTACCAATTGATGAGAACGGCAGGAACCAATTAAAAGACAAAGGCTATCAGATTGGATAAAAAAAACCAAACCCCTCGATATGCTGTCTGCAAGAGACTCATTTAAACCCAAAGACGCCCCCAGATTGCAAGTGAAGGGGTGGAAAACCATTTACCATGCTAATGGACACCAAGAGAAAGCTGGGGTGGCAATTCTTATATCAGACAAATTAGATTTTAAACCAAAGACTGTAATAAGAGATGAGGAAGGACACTATATCCTACTTACAGGGTCTTTCCACCAAGATCTAACAATTGTAAATATCTATGCCCCTAACATGGGAGCAGCCAATTATATAAGGCAATTAATAACAAAAGCAAAGAAACACATTGACAACATTACAGTAATAGTGGGGGACTTTAACACCCCCCTGACTGAAATGGACAGATCATCTAAGCAAAAGATCAACAAGGAAATAAAGACTTTAAATGACACACTGGACCAAATGGACTTCACAGACATATTCAGAACATTCCATCCCAAACCAGCAGAATACACATTCTTCTCTAGTGCCCATGGAACACTGTCCAGAAGAGGTCACATCCTAGGTCAGAAATCAGGTCACACCCAGTACCAAAAGACTGGGATCATTCCCTGCATATTTTCAGACCGCAATCCTTTGAAACTAGAACTCAATCACAAGAGGAAAGTCAGAAAGAACTCAAACACATGGAGGCTAAAGTGCATCCTACGAAAGAATGAATGGGTCAACCAGGAAATTAAAGAAGAACTAAAAAAACTTCATGGAAACAAATGAAAATGAAAACACAACTGTTCAAAATCTTTGGGATACAGCAAAGGCAATCTGGAGAAGAAATTATATAGCAATACTAGCCTTTCTCAAGAAACAAGAAAGGTCTCAAATACACAACCTAACCCTACACCTAAAGGAGCTGGAGAAAGAACAGCAAAGAAAGCCTAAACCCAGCAGGAGAAGAGAAATCATAAAGATCAGAGCAGAAATCACTGAACTAGAAACCAAAAGAACAGTAGAACAGATCAACGAAAGTAGGAGCTGGTTGTTTGAAAGAATTAACAAGATTGATAAACCCCTGGCCAGACTGATCAAAAAGAAAAGAGAAATGACCCACATCAACAAAATCATGAATGAAAGAGGAGAGATCACAACCAACACCAAAGAAATACAAACAATTATAAGAACATATTATGAGCAACTCTATGCCAGCTATTAGATAACCTGGAAGAAATGGGTGCATTCCTAGAGATGTATCAACTACCAAAATTGAACCAGGAAGACATGGAAAACCTGAACAGACCTATAACCACTAAGGAAATTGAAGCAGTCATCAAAAATCTCCCAACAAACAAAAGCCCAGGGCCAGATGGCTTCCCAGGGGAATTCTATCAGACACTTAAAGAAGAATTAATACCGATTCTCCTGAAACTGTTCCAAAAAATAGAAAAGGAAGGAAAACTTCCAAACTCATTTGATGAGGCTACCATTACCTTGATCCCAAAACGAGACAAAGACCCCATCGAAAAGGAGAATTATAGACCAATATCCTTCATGAACATGGTTGCAACAATTCTCACCAAAACACTAGCCAGTAGGATCTGACAGTATATTAAAAGGATTATTCACCACAACCAAGTGGGATTTATCCCTGGGCTGCAAGGTTGGTTCAATATCCACAAATCAATCAACGTGATACATTAACAAAAGAAAGAACAAGAATCATATGATCCTCTCAATAGATGCAGAAAAAGCATTTGACAAAGTACAGCATCCTTTCTTGATCAAAACTCTTCAGAGTACAGGGATAGAGGGTACATACCTCAATATCATAAAAGCCATCTATGAAAAACCCACAGCAAATATCATTCGCAATGTGGAAAAACTGAGAGCTTTCCTCCTAAGGTCAGACAGAATGGGAGAAAATATTTGCAAATGACATATCAGATAAAGGGCTAGTATCCAAAATCTATAAAGAACTTATGAAACTCAACACCCAAAGAACAAATGATCCAATAAAGAAATGGGCAGAAGACATGAACAGACATTTTTCCAAAGACATCCAAATGGCTAACAGACACATGAAAGAGTGCTCAACATCACTCGGCATCAGGGAAATCCAAATCAAAACCTCAATGAGGTATCACCTCACACCAGTCAGAATGGCTAAAATGAACAAGTCAGGAAATGGCAGATGTTGGCAGGGATGCGGAAAAAGGCAAACCCTCCTACATTGGTGGTGGGAATGCAAGCTGGTGTAGCCGCTCTGGAAAACAGTGTGGAGGTTCCTCAAACAGTTGAAACTAGAGCTACCATACGACCCAGCAATTGCACTACTGGGTATTTACCCCAAAGATACAAACGTAGGGATCCAAAGGCATACGTGCACCCCGATGTTTATACCAGCAATGTCCACAATAGCCAAACTGTGGAAAGAGCCAAGATGTCCATCGACAGATGAATGGATAAAGAAGATGTGGTATATATCCTCAATGGAATATTATGCAGCCATCAAAAGGAATGAGATCTCGCCATTTCCAACGACGTGGATGGAACTGGAGGGTGTTATGCTGAGTGAAATAAGTCAATCAGAGAAAGACATGTATCATATGACCTCACTGATATGAGGAATTCTTAATCTCAGGAAACAAACTGAGGGTTGCTGGAGTGGTGGGGGGTGGGAGGGATGGGGTGGCTGGGTGACAGACATTGGGGAGGGTATGTGCTACGGTGAGCACTGTGAATTGTGCAAGACTGTTGAATCACAGATCTGTACTTCTGAAACAAGTAATACAGTGTATGTTAAGAAAAAAAAAGAAGATAGCAGGAGGGGAAGAATGAAGGGGAGTAAGTCAGAGGGGGAGACGAACCATGAGAGAGGATGGACTCTGAAAAACAAACTGAGGGTTCTAGAGGGGAGGGTGTGGGAGGATGGGTCAGCCTGGGGATGGGTATTAAGGAGGGCACGTTCTGCACGAAGCACTGGGTGTTATATGCAAACAAGGAATCATGGAACGCTACATCAAAACTGATGATGTCATGTATGGTGATTAATGTAACATAATAATAATAAAAAAAAAAAGTTACTAAGATTACAGCCGACTGGGGAGGGTAGGATGGAGGCAGCGGGAGAAAACACAGAATCGTCCCTTTAGAACCTCACGATGCCTCACTCTCTAAGGCCCAACTTTATGTGCTCAAGAAAGACTACTATTTTAAGATATTCTTTTTCTATTTAAAGACAAAAAGCTCCTGAAAACCATGAAACTCAGTAAGAAAGATCAACACACACTGAAAACACTTCATGCCTCTGAGAAGTATAAAAATTAAAGAGGTAGGAGTCTGAAATTTTATACCTACTTATAAAATTTCTAAAAAAACCATTTTTATGTACTAATAATGAACAATAGCCTTGAATATATACAATTCCATCACTCAGGAAACATTCAGGATATTATTTTGAACAGAAATGTAATATGCTTGCTGAGTTTTCTCCCCTCTTCACACTTCAATATATATGGTATGGGTACAATCATGCACACCATAAAATATAATTTGGAACTTATAGGAAACCTCAGTTTGAATTAAGGCCTAAATGATCATACAAATAATTTTTTTAAAAAGACGTACTGAATTACCCTAAGTCCAAAACGTAATCCAAACTAACAGCTAAAAGATCTTGGCAGACAAGTTTAATGAAGAAAAAAACCTGCCATCAGAATCTCAAGAACTTGAGAAGTTGGTGTTTTTAGAAACAGTTTAAACACAAGATGATTAAACTTCCCCTTATGATCTTTGCAATATCCCTTACAATCCTACTTATTTGTTTAGTAAATTAATGAGGTTTTGCAGTATTGCTGAGGATATTACGTGTCTACTTCCCAAAAGTTTACCCTTTAGAAGTCTTTCTACATTGTAACGTAAGAAAATGTAAGCCTCTGTGTACAGTAACAGGTGAGAAATAGTTCCTGGAATGCTGTACTCAGTTGCTTCCCAAAACATCATTCTTTGGCTAAAATCAACCAGTCAGGATACAACAGATGTTGGTGAGGATGCAGAGAAAGGGGAAACCTCTTACACTGTTGGTGGGAATGCAAGCTGGTGCAGCCACTCTGGAAAACAGTATGGAGATTCCTCAAAAAGTAAAAAACAGAGCTACCCTAAGATCCAGAAATTGCACTACTAGGTATTTATCCAAAGGATACAAACATAGTGATTCGAAGGGGCACATGCACCCCAATGTTTATAGCAGAAATATCAACAATAGCCAGATTACAGAAAGAGCCCAAATGTCCATTGACTGATGAATGGATAAAGAAGACGTGGTATAATAAATACGATGGAATACTACTCAGCTATCAAAAAATTAAAAAAAAGAAATCTTACCATTTGCAATGTGGACGGAACTAGAGGGTACTGTGCTAAGCAAAATAAGTCAATCAGAGAAAGACAATTATGATTTCACTCATGTACAGAATTTAAGAAACAAAACAAATGAATATAAGGGAAGAGAGGGAAAAACAAAATAAGACAAAATCAGAGTGGGAGACAAACTATAAGAGACTAAACTCTAGGAATAAACAGGGTTGCTGGAGGGGAGGTGGGTGGGGGGGATGGGGTAACTGGGTGATGGGCATTAAGGAGAGTACTAGGTGTAATGAGCACTGGGTGTTACATACAACTGATGAATCACTAAACTAAACCTCTGAAACTAATAATACACTATATGTTAATTAACTGATTTTACATAAAATAAAACAACAACAACAACAACAAACATCATTCTTCCCTGAACATTGTTGACACTGCTGGCTTGATGATTTTAATAGGAGCTGAACAGTCTCCAAAAAAATACCCGAAAGATGAGTTCTACTAACATGTTTTGGTGAAAGAATTAGTAAAAATCAAGGCTGCTGTGTGCTGAAAAGCCCTGGTGACATTCCTGAGGCATATGCACTCTTTTGTATTAATGTTTACATTAACCCTCTTAAAATCCGCAGGCAGGCACACTAAGGTCCATGTGTCCTGCTGGATGAGAGTATGCTGCAATACTTTCCTAACATGGAAAAGGAGGAGATGCACTAAATATGATGTCCCAACCACAATGTTATTAGACAGCTGGCTCTCAGGTTTCATCTGCCTCTAATGACATTTAAACACACCAAACCATGCACGCACGTGCACACACACACACACACACACACACACACACACATGCATGATACAGCACACTCCACCTGTATGTATAAAATGACCTGCCATATAAGGTGCTTATTTTTCTTTATAAGTTAAGATAATCATAACACTTTTTGGACCCAAGGATTTCTGTATCACTGTGAGATCATATGTCAGACTGTGTGTTGTGGTCTCTAATTTACGGGGCGGGGGGAAACCCAATATGGCATCTAGACGTTAAGTCTTAAAAAGACTGGCTGCTCACTCAAATCAAAAAAGGACATTAAAAAACAAAACCCCCCAAACACCTAAGCCAAACTTCAGAGATACTGATTAAGTAGGTCTGAGTTGAAACCATAGGATATAAGTATTTGTGCAAGTTCCTAGCTGTTCAGCCACCAGGTTTGGAAACCCTGGGCTAGAGCAGAACAGGCACTGCAGCAGGGCAAGGGGAGAACAGGCTGAGACTGGCTCATCATTTTCTTGTTGAGGATTTAGGGTGGCAGCAGAAATGTGCCCAGTGCACACTCGGTGAGGTCTTGCACAAACTCAGTGAAGATGCAAAGCGTGCTCACTTTCAAGCATCTATTTTGGAGAGCAGGACTGCCTCCCTCACGAGCTGGTGAGAGGAGAGACGGTATGTGTGGGGCACAGAGAGGAAGGAGAAGCAGCCAGGTAATGTACCTACAGCAAATGAGAACCCAATCATAATCATTTCAGAATGCTGCAAGAATGTACTCTGAACTCAAGGTCTGAGAAGATGTTTGGTGTTTAACATGTGAGTCATCATGTGTCAAAAGAAAATGAATAGAGTTGGCCTTCAGGCACAAGGAAGAGGCTGTAGGTAAGGTTACCTAAATATGCCAAAGGAGTCTGGAGGCAGAAAAACATGGTGGGTTATAAAAGGAAGAACAGAGTGGAGGGGGAAAAAAAAAAAAAGAAAAGAAAAAAATTCCATTCCATCTGTGCAGCTCTGAGCCTAAAACATGGCAATCTTTATTTGGAAAAAAGTTAATGAAGATTATGGAACACGAAATGACTTTTCATCAACTTATTTCTCTAAAAGAAGCATGAATTTGCATTTTCATTGAACTGATCAAATGTTATCTAAGAATTGCTTAATTGCCTTAATGGTTTAATTCTATTTGCTGCCAATCTGATTAGCAAAGTGTGTGTCTGTGTGTGCGCCCGTGTGGGCTGGCACTAAATGGGAGGGTGAAACCTATTACTGAAAGAACAGCAACGTGGAGCTGGCTGGCTTTTGGTTAATTGAGAAACCATGAGTGGTGTGAGGAGGTCACCGTATCGTTTATTTTAATTTTCTTCTCTCCTGTCTTCCCAGTCACTTGTTCATCTCAGGAACTCGCTTTAGATTTGAGACCGCTAAGAGCATGTGTTAATTTGGGTTAAGGAGAAGGTGAGCCCAGGTATTACTGCCAGTGTAGCAATTTAATAGGAATCTGGATATAATTTTAATAGATCCTTTGAGTCTCAGTCAGACATAGTTAATATGGATTGGGGAAACATCTTGTAGAAGTTAATACATACATTAATCTCTTGGGAACTTGCAACAATGCATAGCCTAAAAGAATAAAAATAATCTCTTCCAACCTGCACAGGAGTGTCCATTGATAAAAGCCCTAGAATCACTGCATTGGGGCAGGGTAAAAGCACCAGACCTCACATCAGGAACCAGTTCTGACCTTGGCGGAAGTCACATTCTGTCTCTGTGTTTCAGTGTTCTTAACTTCAAACTGCAGTGAGTGGCTTTAAATTTGTTTTTGAAAGAGGCCTTAGGGCTCATAAGTGTATCTCAGGACCTGCCCAGGAAGTTCAAGGGAAGCTGGGCAGAGGAGATTCTATGCCCAGTTCTGAGCTCCCCAATCACCCTCTCATTTAACTGTACTTTGATCAGTTTGCAGTATTGATATGCTAAACAAGATTTGGGTTGGAAAAAAAATTTTTTTTGTTAAAAAGTATTAGATAACCACTGGAATAGATGAGCTCTAAGATTTCTGTACAGTTTTAATAAAGTCTTCCGTATGGGGGCGCCTGGGTGGCTCAGCTAGTTAAGCATCTGACTCATTATTTTGGCTCAGGTCATAAAAGCCTCTTGACTTTTAATTTCGGCTCTAGTCATGATCTCATGGGTCTTGAGATCAAACCCTGTGCTTGGCACTCCACTCAGCAGGGAGTCTGCTTGAGATTCTCCCTCTTCCTCTGCCCCCCCCCCACCTGCATGGACTCTCTCTGTCAAATAAATACATGGTTACTAACTAACTAACTAACTAACTAAATAAATAAATAAATAAATAGACTTCCCTCAGAACACCCTGTTTCTTCTGCAAGGAAAATTCATCTTCCTCTTCACAACCTTCTGAGCTCCAGCTTCCTGAAGACTTAAACCAAATGCATCTTTTCTATGAAACCTCCCTCAATAGGAAGCTTTGCTATAGAGGAGGCTTCTTTGCTGGAAAGCAATTCTGTGGCCAAAGGACACACTTTACTAAGCTGAAGATACTATGTAGACCGGTGATTCGGTCAGGGATCCTGGGTGATTAAGGATAAAAGTAGACCCAGGACAATATACATGTCAACAGCCTTAATAAGTTCATTTCTTTTGATGCAGCAACAGCACTCACAGAAATTTCTCCTAACAAAATAATGAGAGATACGTATAATGACTTACTACAGGAGGCTCATCTCCACATGGCTGATAAAGTGGTAAGGGTGAAAAATTAGAAAAAACTCAATGCAGAAGCAAAAGTCAAATACATGCACAACAACAGTTAAACAAACTTCATACTCTGAAGTAACACATAGTCATTAATTATCATGTTTTGGAAAAATAACTCATGATGCAGAAAGATGCTGATTATATAATGTTGAGCAGAGAGGGCAGGGCATAAAACTATATACAGAATATGCTGACAGTGCTGTTATTCATTATATCTACTCAAAGGAAACATAACAAGAGTAGTAAGTGATTGTTCCTTTAATTTTCTTCATTACACTTTGTGTTTTTCAAAACTTAAAAATACTTTTTGCTATTACTATAATAAATAGAAGTGATTCTGAGTATCTAGCAAAGCAGCAAACATGTCATCTGTTAAAGTAAACGTAAAAGCGATTTTGTTTCCATCAACTTTCTCTAATTCTTCAACCACATGATACTTCTGAAACGATAAATGTGTGGGGAGTCTAAATCTACTACTGTAAGAACTTTGAAGACAAGAGTCTCAAATGTCTAAAGAAGCTGACCTTAAGTAGTGTGAGGGAAGACTCCTCTAGAAATGGGTTCTAAGTTCCACCACAGACTAGCTACAAGGCTCAGAAAATAGTGTCATGCCATTTCGTCTTTTGCAAAGGAAACGCATGCATCTTAATATTTTTTTCTATCCCCAGTGTTTAGAACACTGGAAGTTATCAGTGATGTATGTTAATTATTGAGTGGACCGACAGATATAAGGGTGAGTAGATAGATGGAGTGAATGAACTATAATGAAAGACTACGGAGAAAGATGAATTAAAGTCTTAGGCTTCTTGACTCAACTCTTTTTTTTTTTTTTTTTTTTTTTAGATTGACTCAACTCTTAAAATGTATATTATGAACTTGAGGCCACCAAACTTGAACCTTAAATAGGAAGTAGTCTGTGTTCTTTTCTATCCTTCCAAGCTAAGGTCATGGACCTTCACAGATGCCATCAACAACTGAGACTAACACCAAAAGGAAACCTCAGATTTCACAATTAAGTTATGAACTGGAATCACTGTCTACGAAGGGGTAGTGAAAGTCAGAGTGGGAACAGCTGAGCTGGAACAAAGGCAATCCGGTAACATTTTGAGGATCAAAGACAGCAGATCAAGACTTCACTGAAAGAAATATGCAGCAGGGAACAGTATTCAGGATGCAAACGGGAGCTTCAAACCCAAAACACAACAAAAAAGCAAAATCTATAAAGGGCATCTGGCCTGAGATAGAACTGAGGTTAAAAAAAAAAAACAAAACAGTGAGGAGTAGGAGTCAACATTCCAGAACAACATGGACAAGATTCCCCAAATAACCTCAAAGCTGTGGCCTCCGCTGAGTATGAGGTAGAACAGACTGAAACAGCTCATCTTGGTCATCCAGGCAGGGTGTGACCAGAGTAAGACACTCATTTCTTGGAGGCCACCAGAGAGATGGATATATGCCATATGGAAGCACATAAGATCAGTGATTAAGCCCCATCTTAAAGGACCCCTAACTTGCAACCAGGGCATAAAAAATAAAACGAGGCTGTCTGCTATTCCCATAAACTCCCAGTTCTATTTTATGAGCAGGAAGAAGAAAAACAAGAGAATTCTTTAGCCTTCATCTTTCTGGTTATCAAAGCTTTTCTGAGTTATGCCACCAGCTATGACTGCTCTCTTTTACACAGTGAAACCATTTCTAAGTGAGTAGCCTAGTAAATTTAGAGAAGTAAACTATTCTTGCATATGTCTTCAAGTTCTATAATGGAAGATAAATCCTGTTAGCCTGGGCATGGCGAGGTAATTATTCCAACTGCTATATTTCTGTGGAACAAACAAAACCATTCCTGGCTTACACATTTCCTATTTAATGGCAAAGGGAAGAAATACGGTGCTCACCATGCCCAGAGCACCGGCTGTCACAGACCAGTGGCAACAGAATGGAAGAGAGGCCTGGTCAATTATCACCCCTGGATATCAAAGTCCTCTGGGGTGCATGTGGTCATATCTGCCTGTCCAAACCAGCCTGTAATGGAATGGTGCTGAGCGAGAAGCAAAGGGAAAACTATCATGGTAGGAACATCAGGGCATTTTGGATGCAAAGCAGAAGCTTATCTTTTTTACTGTTGCAGCTCCAGAGAAAATCAATTTTGACACAGAACTGCCACTTTACAAGCAAATAACTATACTTTCCAATAACCTAATCTGTGCAAAGCCTACTGAAAATTCCCCAAAGAACCAGTAGTTAAAACCTCCATTAAATCAAAGGGTTTAATATGGGAAGGGAAGAGAGGATGTAGTTTGACTTGGGAATGTAATGGACTCAGTGGGAAAATAAATATGTTGTTTTATGTGTACAGTTACAGAATATGAGAACACGGCATTCATTTCAAAGGGAATTCTCTTGCTGTGCAACTTATTCCTAAACAGATGTGATTTTTGCTTATTCAAAAACATTTAGGTAACAATTACAGCATAATAAATTATAATTGCCATCATCTTCCAGCTACGTAATGCTTTCTATGCAAACACAAAGAAAAGGCAATTACGTAGAACCGTAAAACGCATATTCAGGTAGGTTCTGCAACCTAGATTCGAATAATCTACATTATTCTCACATAAACACTGCATTGTGCCTCATATATATCCTACTACGGAGTGTGGAAACTACCTAGCAAATAACTAAAGTTTGTTAATCACCGGCTCAAACAGTCCCCAGCAGGCGAGTTTTTGGGGTAGTAGGAATGCCTTCCAGCCCTCAGATAGCTTCCTTGAGAGTCTTTACATCTAACGCTCCACCGTACACAGCATCAAGCCACTGGCCACCCGAATGCAAATACTCCAAAGAGAGGTAGAACATTATGCAGGTAGCATTGTTTTTTACATCTGAGAATCATTAAAAGACCGGATTTTGGATAGGACAGTGGGCTGAGGGCAGGGAGGGGTAGGACACTAATTAACCAGACGCTCTGATGGCAAGAAGGATGTGGAAGGGACAGTGATTCTGAACAGAGGACATTAGTGTGCAATTTGAAAGGGAATATGCCCAGTAGGATCGGGCCAAAGAAATGTTTCTAACATTCACGTATTCGTCCAGACCCCCATCCCCTTTGTAACAATTTGTAATTTCACTTGGGGAAAGAGTTCAGGCATGATGATGGAATGGAAATACCCTCATTCTGACAAAGGATTGTCCTTTATCTTTCAAATTCACTAGGAAACATCTTGGGTGGGTAGAATGATGAGTAAGACAGTGGACAGTTTGTCCTCAGATGAACAAGCTTTTTCCAAGTAACCGATAAACCAAATGAACGGATGAAAGTGGGAGTTAAGAAAACTGTTTTACTTGTAGCTACTACTTCCTAAACATCCTGTCTTAGGAAGTGGATAAGCCGTCCTTAGCTCTATACCACACAACATCCATGCCACCGACATCTATGGAGTACCTTCACATTCACTCGTTACAGTAGCCTCAGGAAATAAAACGAGGAGCACACAGCTTCCTTACCCTTGAGAGGGTCACAGCCTACAGGGGAAGACAGTGATGGGAACAAAGCACAACCACATGGACGAGGCCAGTGCTCTGATGAGGTCTGTGCAAAGGATAGAGTAAGAACAGAGAGGAGACCAATATGCCTGCTCAGAGGGGTCTCCAGAGGACTTTGCAGAGTTGTTCATTTGAAGGATACGAAGGTACTCACTAAACACACAAAGAAGAGAGAGGGGATGACATGTAAAATAGCATCTTCAAAATGAAGATAATGTGTCCGTAACAGTGCTGTGGTACCCAGAAAGTGCTTTACATCGATGATGTATGTATATCATTAACAGGAAGGTGCCCAAAGGGTTGACAAGTGTCTGTGTGGCTCTTTTCCTCAGAGGAGTACCATTCTGATTGAGGCTCCATCGGAGCATTA
Source organism: Callorhinus ursinus (assembly GCF_003265705.2). NCBI lineage: Eukaryota > Metazoa > Chordata > Mammalia > Carnivora > Otariidae > Callorhinus > Callorhinus ursinus. Next base: position 6,337,376 of record NW_027397117.1, on the reverse strand, counting down.
AGTGACCAATTTAGAGCCCATTTACTAACAGAGCATTTTGAAATTCCTTCTCTAACTGAAAGATAACTGTCTCACAACCATGACTAAAGAAAACTGGAAGCAACTAGAAGAAGGTACCTGTGCATTTCTTTAATGTCTCATTTGCCACTGCCTTTCACCAAGGCCACTCAAATCCCCATCCCCTATCATGCACCGTATCCTTTATCTGGAAGTTCACACTAGCACTCAATTACTCTTTGTGTAATGGAGAACTTTAAAAGAAGAGGAAAATTTTGCCTGCTGAGTTGGTGACATGTCTAGAATATTGGGGCTGATGGTGTGCTTCCTGAAACGCTTTAATCAATTCTGACTCCTGAAGCATGCACGTGCTTTTACATAATCACAAGAAACTCTAAGACCTAAAGTCCCACTAGTGAGTGATGTTGAGTGGCTTGATCATGCTTTCCCACAAGCATTCTGGATGAGAATGTGTAGCAGATGAGGAAGACTCTGAGTAACTAAAGTCTGTGTAGGTGATATGACCATTTTAGGTCTCAGGACATGAAAAAAAGATTTAAGAACCAAACTACTTGAGTAGAGACTCTAATTGGCAAGGACTCCTATCTACACTTCCTAAACTGAGCATGATGCCTGGCATAAGGGGAACAGTCGATAAATATGTTAAAGTAGTAGAGATGAGCTGTTGAGATATCCAAAGACTACTGGTATGTCCAAAAAAATCAATTCTTAAGTCAGGAGAAATGGACAACATATAGATAATGTAAATTGGCTAAAAAAAAAAAAAAATCAGTGGTAAGTCCTGAACCAGGCTGAAAAATCTTACCACACAAATAGCCACCTTCTAAGTGTGAATGATGTTTCTGTTTATACTGCTTGACCTAGGAGAGTAGGGTGGCTTTCCATTTGGACCAAACAGTTCACCAGGCTCCATAATATATTCATAAAATAATTTGTATTGCCAGATCATCTCATTTTTCAAGCTTACTAACCTATCTTGTTCACTGGGATGGGGCAGGAGCACCAAAAGAAGGCTACATATGGATTAGAATGAGCCATATCACTTCAAAAAAGCCTCTCCTTACTTAAGCTTCAATCTGGTGCCTTCATCTTTCACCAAAGGTCAGACCTAAAACACCATGGATGTCATGTCTGAATTTTCCAGTATTCTCTAGCTGAGGACACTACCGGATATGTCCTCCAATCACCCCCTAAAAACCCATGGGATGCATTTTTATAAGAGTTTAGAATAAGGCAAAAATAAACTGCTTCCCTCCACCCTACTCCCAACACCAAAACAAGGAACTAGGTATCCTTTTTTTTTTTTTTTTAAGATTTTATTTATTTGAAAGAGAGAGAGAAGGTCCGGGGGTGGGCGGGGAGGACAGAGAGGGGCAGAGGGAGAGGCAGTATCTCAAGCAGGCTCTATGCCCAGCCTGGAGCTCACTCAGGGCTCAATATAGGGCTTGATCTCAAGACTCTGAGATCATGGGGAGCCTGGGTGGCTCAGTCGTTAAGTGTCTGCCTTCGGCTCAGGTCATGATCCCAGGGTCCTGGATCAGGTCCCACATCGGGTTCCCTGCTCGGCGGGAAGCCTGCTTCTCCCTCTCCCACTCCCCCTGCTTGTGTTCCCTCTCTCGCTGTGTCTCTCTCTGTCAAATAAATAAATAAAATCTTAAAAAAAAAAAAAAAAGACCCTGAGATCATGACCTGAGCAGACACCAAGAGTCCGTCGCTTAACCAACTACACCAGCCAGGCGCCCCTAGTTATCTTTTCTGAAAACAGGAATTATCACAGTCTTTCATTGTCCGAACTGCCAGAGACCTCCACCCCAGCATCGATTTTATCAACAATCTCAGCAACAACATGAACCTCGCAAAGTTCTTCCTCCTCCCATTCGGCCCTCACTTTTATTCCTATTTTATTAAACTTTCCAATTGCTTCAAATGCCTTCTTGAAAGCCGTGGGGTAAAAGTAACTATAACAGTAAATAAAAATATTACTTTACATATTTCTCCAATTTGTTCACATATTATTTCTCTGTTTAGTTCAAATGTAGGAATACAAAAGGTCATGCCAAGTGCATTTTTGTTCTCTATAAGCAAATAAGAGGGCTGATTGTCAAAGATGATGGAATGTTCAGCCATTGTAAAGTAATTTCCAATTGTAAAAGAAAACAACTTTTATAATATTCCACTGGAGAAATGTATATTTAGTATATAAATATATCAGCTAAAGATATAAGATATGTATGTGATTTCATACAGCAATTATCATACACATGAATAAAGAAAATAGAGCAAAATTAGACCACCTGTCTTCTGCTTAATGATTTTAAAACCTAGAGGTGAGACCGTTATTTCAAATTTATTTTAACTGCCTATTATGTTTGGTTAAGGAGATTTTTATAGCAACACACTGAAAATATACACACTATGTAATGACTTTGCTTCTTGGCAGACAGCATTCTCTTAAAGAATCTAATTTATTAGAAGAAATACTATAGTCATAACTTAATGCAGAAGAATCCCAAATGGGCAGGTTAACATTGTCAAAGGACTGGATACCTGAACTGGGATGTGGGAAGTAGAGAAAAGAGGGACAAAGGAAGGTTAAACTGATCATACCACAAATGAGGGGCAGGGAAGTATTTACTTTCTCACTGGAGTTACACTAACAGTGGTCAGTAGAATCTACATCAAACATACTTATAGTAGAAGTCAAGCGTGAGTGACCAAACTGAACCTAGATAGGAAAATAATTAGAATCCTCCAAGCAATGTGAGAACAGAAAAGAAATTATTCTTATTACTGAAAACAAGCATCATTTCCAGATTTAAGACATGCTTCCTCTCCAAGCCTGTCTTCCCTGATCTCCGGAATGGAAACATGAAAATCCCAACTGACTCTAAGTCATGTTGAGTGCCCCCAGTAGAATACTATCTGGGCAAAAAAAAAATTTTTTTAAGGTTTTATTTATTAATTTATTTGTCAGAGAGAGAGAGAGTGAGCACAAACAGGGCGTAGCAGCAAGCAGAGGGAGAAGCAGGCTCCCTGCCCTGCACAAGGAGCCAGATGCGGGGCTGGATCCCAGGACCCTGGGATCATGACCTGAGCCGAAGGCAGACACTTAACTGACTGAGCCATCCAGGCACCCCTGGGCAAAAATGTTATATTTAACATCATTAGTAATTTGTCTTATGGCCTGAGAAATTATTTTCTCTTTTACACAGAAAAACATAAACATATGATCACTGATAACAGAGATTCTGAAAGTTAGTGCCTGTTCACCTATAACACATGCTTTGACAAATCTCTTGTGATAACTTGTATGAATGTCCTACATCGCAACTCTTCATATGTAAGGTCTGTCACAAATTGCTGGTTTCTACAACTCCCTGAAATCTTGGCTTAGTTTAGCTCCTTTGCTAATATGGTGCAAGACTTGGAATAATGTCATTTTCCTCATCAGAGACAGAAGTTTATGAGCATAGTGTTAAATCACATACAAATATGCAGCCCCTTTTATTAAATTTAGTTTTCCCACTCTGAGACTCAGCATATACTGGGGAATACATAGGCTTTATATGTTTGCTTTACCTATAATAGAAGTGTGCAGATACTTCTAACATTTAATCTTTTTTTTTTTTTTTTGCTCCAGTCAATAAAAGGGAAACTTTATTGAGGCCCCAGACCCTTGGGGCTCGGGCAGGAGGCTGCCCTGCGGGCAAAGGAAGAGGGGCCTTATTTGACCTTCTTTTTGGGGCGCAGGTTGTTGGTGTGGCCGCACTTCTGCTTGCGGCAGTTGACAGCATGGGGGTGCAGGCGAGCGTAACACTTGTGGCAGATCATCTTGTCACAGTTGTATTTCTGGGCCAGCTGGCGGAGGGAAGGCTCGATGATGCCACCCCGGAGGCGAAGCACCAAGTGCAGGGTGGACTCTTTCTGGATATTATAGTCTGACAGAGTACGGCCATCTTCCAGCTGTTTGCCCACAAAAATCAGACGCTGCTGGTTAGGCGGGATGCCCTCCTTGTCTTGGATTTTGGCTTTGACATCTCAGTAGTGTCACTGGGCTCGACCTCGAGGGTGATGGTCTTGCCCGACAGGGTCTTCACAAAGATCTGCATCTCTGGGTCTGTTGGTGCGAATCCGCAAGGCCGACGCCACCAAACCACTCGACCACCTCGTTGAAGAGAAAGAGCTCTAACATTTAATCTTAACTACTAGTCTCACCTCTAACCTTGATAGGTTAAAAACTGTATCTCTAGCCTTCTAGATGAAGACAAAAAATGGGAATGAATTCTAATAGTGGCTTAGCAGGGAAGTCCACAATTACCTAACCCTCAGTACTCCAACTAACTCTGGACTTGGACCAAGACACTTGACCTTTATGAGCTTCCGCATTTCTTAATCAAAAAGGAAAAGACATAGAAATCCTAAAAGTTCTGTGAAGGAAGATTTTTCTCCATTCCCAATGTTTACTTCTCCGTTCTCTTCCTCCATACCTACCCCCAAGAATATTGGCAAGAGGACTCAAAGAATGACCTCTTAATGTTTCTGTGTCAGGTAGAAGCAGCAGTCCCCATCACATTCCGCAGTCTTTCCAACAAAGTAGGTTATCAGTAAGCCTTTGCAGAATGAGTGAATGAATGAATGCATGCAAGAAAAGAAGTGGGGCCACAGGGATCAGAATTTTCCTTCCTGGTCTCAGAATACTCTCAAGGACAGCACAGGATTCTTACCAGATTACACCCACTTAACATACCTTTGATCACATGGGCAGTGACTCATTTTATATCCACTTCAATTTCTGTCAATCCCACATGTTAACCTATTCAAATGAGGACTTTAAGAGGATTCTTAAATATTTTGTGCTTCAGGGGGCGGAGCAAGATGGTGGAGGAGTAGGAGACCTAGATTTCGTCTGGTCTCAGGAATTCAGCTGGATAGGGATCAAACCATTCTGAACACCTATGAACTCAACAGGAGATCGAACAGGAGAGTAGCAACAACTCTCTGAACAGAGAAGCGACCACTTACTGGAAGGTAGGGCGTGCGGAGAAGTGAATCCGAGGCGATATTCGGGAGGATAGACGGCGGGGGAGGGGCCTCCGCCGGCCGCTTCTGGCAAGTGATAGAGCCGCGGAGCACAAAATCGGACCTTTTAGAAGTTGGCTGGCGGAGGGACGTCGCTGCAGTGGCTAAGCGGGGGTGGGGGGGGGG